>NW_008337322.1:1517600-1532579 GCF_000622305.1 Nannospalax galili | reverse complement strand
AACTTCATCTCTGGTCATCTTTTTTTCTTTGTGACTGGACAGACCTCTTCCTAGAAAATCACTCTTGTATTTGTTGGTGTAAAACAATAGTCTCTCTTGTCTGTTAAGGTGGATTTTAGAAGCAGTCTGTGGTAGTTTGCAGCTCCTCACATAGTTTCTTATACCCTCTGGGACAGAACAGAACTGATCTAACACTCCCTTTCCAATTTAACATCCCCCTAGCATGAAGTTAAATCTGTTGATTATTAACTTAAATTCTGCATCTGGCTATGGGATTAACGAGAAGAGAAATGTTTTAGCCTGACAGTGACTTCATTTGGCTAGACTCTGAAGAATCACGTGCTATACAGCATGGTTCACACCTCTCTGAATGTTTCTGATAAATGCAGGTGACATGCTCCAGGGAAAGTAGGTTACTTCAGAAAATACTTCCTGAAATAAGTCCTTTTCTTAAGCAATGGTGTAATGTAGGTGCATTAGAGGAATGAATAGGCAAAGACTTCACATAAATCCAGTCTGCGTACTTCTATGACGTGCTGTGACATTTGGAACTGTAGTTCTTCCCTTGGAGGAACAGTGCATAATTTTAGCCTGGCAATGACTTCATTTGGCTAGACTGAAGAATCACGTGCTATACAGCATGGTTCACACCTCTCTGAATGTTTCTGAGAAATGCAGGTGACATGCTCCAGGGAAAGTAGGTTACTTCAGAAAATACTGCCCGAAATAAGTCCTTTTCTTAAGCAATGGTGTAATGTAGGTGCATTAGAGGAATGAATAGGCAAAGGCTTCACATAAATCCAGTCTGTGTACTTCTATGACGTGCTGTGACATTTGGAACTGTGGTTCTTCCCTTGGAGGAACAGTGCATAGGATCTTAAGCTGGTGAGTATCCATAAACACTGTCCCTCAATCATAAAATGAAGTGGACACACACAAGGTAGAGCCCACATCCAGCCCTAAGTGGAGGAAAGCACTCACTCCCCAGGTCTAGGATGCACATAGGATGACAGACATCTGGATGCCACTTTACAAACATGAGTCTCAGCCTAGAATGACATCCTCAGAGTAGAAGAACACCATCCAAAGGTCACGATGAGCTGCTGGGAACTCATGCAGCTGGCAGGCTCTGTACAACCCTCATGGATGTTACCCAAAGCATTTGGGTTCCTGGTTGAGAATCTCAAGTAGTTTGAAGTAGTCATTGTAAAACCTGATAACTGTGCTGAGTAAGTATTATAGAACGTAGGGATAACTACTTTCCAAGGCAGAAAAATGTCACCGCTCACACACTTTTGAACAGCTGTCCAGTTTCCAATCTCAGGAAATGCCCATGGGACAAGTACAGAGGGAGACGGTTACGTCCTGAAGATGACTTCACTAGACACCCTTTCTTAAGAATTTACTCTTCTCTTCAGGATCATCCACCTGATTTAAGAGCAGCACCCAATTTCCTGTGTGTGATATGCCAGAGAAGGGGACAGCAGTGTGTCTGTACCACTCCTAATAGTCTAGGCCAGCTACTAAGACTGCCTGACATAACTTAAGGGCTTGTACACCACATGCTTACCCTTGTGTGTCTGTGGGGACCTGGAGGTTGACCAGAATCTTCTCTCTACCACCACACAGTGTAGCTCTGTCCTCCTAATAGCCATCACTTCAAAAGATGTCTGAGAGAGAGGGTTCTGGAGAGCAACTGGCCAGTGAGTTAAAGGCCCTGGACCAGAGGTAAGGACCTTCAGAGCTGCTTAGAACACACTGACTGGTCATATCGTGTAACCCTAGTAAAAGTCACAGAGGATGCAAAGGGCAACATCAGGGAAAGAGAAAATCCCTTCTAGAGAGCATTAATTCTACTCACCTTTCAGGTTAAACTGCCGATTATAAAACTTTCAGATCCCATTCCCTCTGGAGGCAAACAGACGAACTCCTTCCTGATAAGCCACAGCTCTCAACCTCTCGGTCATTCCATGGAGGGAAAACCCTGTCAATGGAACTAGAGATGGCTCAGAACACAGATACTTACTGCTTGAGTGGAAGGATCAAAATTCGGGTCCTCAGAGTCCATGTGAATGCCGGGTAGGCATGGCAGTCCACCTGCAATCCCAGAGGTGGAAATCTGAGCCGGGATCCCTGAACAGATTGCATAGCTAGACTAGTCCAGAGAGCTCTTCTAGATCCAGCCGAGAGAGCCGGCCGCAATATGCACGGGGGAGAGAGATCAAGGAAGACACCTAGTAGCAACTTCAAGCATCCATGTACATACGCCTGCACAGATACATGCACACATGCACATGTGTGCCCATACACAAGCAAGCACACCACACATATACACACATAAAAATATTTTTTAATGTTTAGAGATGTAAAAGTACTGGATCTAAAGAACACAGTAATGAGAATGTATCAAGGGGTTATGTTGGGGGGAGTCTTGAATCTGGCCCACTGGAAGCCCTTTTGAGGTTAGGAAACCTATGCATTTAAAGACATTTTTCCTACTCAATTCATACATCTCAGTGAAACATGGATAAAGCATCACAGAAAGTCCTGTTTGGAAAAGAAAGATTAAAAATGTGATTGGTCTGAGGCAGTTCTGGACTCTTGGCAGGTAGAGTCGGTGGTATACTACCAACCCTGTCAGCCTCCAGGAAGAGGACCAAGACCCTCCAACTCTGCCCCTGACTCCCCAGGCCCTTCCCCTTTCCCCATAACACATCTGAAAAGAGCCTTGGAATTTCATCATTTTGGGGAGAAGAGTAAATAACATTTTTCTTGTCCATAGGCAGGATCAGAATACAAGAGCTCCTTAAACCTTGAACATTTGGTGTGATGATGAGTCATTTTCATTGCACTTTTGTACTTTTTGAAGTAAATTCCTGTGAGAAACTGATCTATCTCTCGGTTATTTAACCGAGAAAACTTTATCTGGAAAATCACACACACACACACACACACACACACACACACACACACACACGCACGCACACACACACACATAAACAACATATACACACATGATTTTCTTCTCCACATTTTCAAATGCATGTCTGTTTTTCTTTCAATTATAGATGGTTCTAGCCTGTTGAATTTTTATGTAGGTGACACTCTAGATCCTTTTTCTCCTTACAAAGTTATCCCCTTCAAGTGTTTAATAAGGTTGTAGCCCCCCTAAACAGAATCTGTCCTACAGTAAACAGGACATGTAAAGACAGAAAGCTCAGCTTCCCTGATTGTTTGAGGAACGGAAATTTAGGAATATTTGGTGAGCAGGTACCCGTCCTCCCTTCTGTACTTGTCAAAAGATGGTTTGCAAGAATGAAATGGGACACAAGCTGTAAGTTTTCTTTGGAAGTGTGGGAAGACCATTCTTGAGTGGGCATCAGCACAGAGTGGTCCATTGTGACAATGACCTGCCACATTTCATTACTGGGGCATATAAAGACAGTGTCCCTAAAACTTGCTTTCATTATCAGGAGATGATTTAGATGTGGCTTCTCAGAGGACAGTCCTCTTGATCAATTCTTTGAACCAAGATGCCATTTGCGTGCTCTGGGACCCGGCTCTTTTCTGCATCTTCTCTGGTGGCTTCATTTACTCTCCTTCCCACCCTCTGCTTCTCTTAGAGTCTCCACAGAGGAGCAATACAGCCATGCTCTGCATCCCCAGACACAACTTCCCCTGCTCTGAAGAGGAAATACTTCTGTTAATAGGGCAGGCCTGGATCCCAGTGGCTCCTGTGTACAGATATTAGGAGCAGCGTCTCTGCCAATGTACTTAGGCAGAGCAATAAAGCATCTTTACAGCCCAGGCTCACCAGAGTCACTATTGATTCACTGGCACCTGCTCTCTCAATAGTAAAAGGCTGCCAGGATTTACTTGCTCAGCTTTGCCCTTTCCTGGGCCGTCATTATTCAGTGTAAAACTCCTTTAACCTGGTGGAGTTGTTGCTCTTGCTAATACTGTGTTAGCAAATTATTGATCCCGATGATGAGAACAGGAGTCGTTTCTCCTGTAGCAGGATGTGCAGTTGGATGTACATTCTGCCCTGGTAATTTTCTCTATAGATCTTCCAGGAGGATCAGACAAATGGACCATTAAAAAGAGGCAGGGGCGGGGGAGCTGCAGGGAGTAGATGGTACATTTGAGCTGAATCCAAACTTTATTGGTGTTTTTCAGCTCCTATTTGAAAACTTATAAACATTGCTCATTGGCACTTTAGGGTTCTGTTTTGTTTTGGGAGGTTTATTTGGCTGGCTTTATAACTTTCACTGACAATGAGGGGAAATATTAGCTTCTGAGTTTGTTCTTTTGAGATGGAAATCAAGGCAATCAACAATTCAGAGAGGTCCCGAAAGGCAAAGCTAGCTTGTGGACCTGCTTCCTCAGTAGGAAGGAGAAGCACTGCACTGCAGTTCAAAGTTGTTAAAGTTCAGCCTCATTGGCCTTGTGCTGGGGGACAAGGACAGGAGTGTTCATCGAGGGCCCTTCAGCTCACAACCCTTTAATTCTCATATCACTAATCTATATTTAACGGGGATTTAGATTCCCTTCTATGGACCTAGCATCATAGTAGATCTGGGAGATTTAAGCAAAAGAGAAAATGGAGTTAAATTTTGTATACAATGCTATAAGGGTAGTTTGTTATTATTTTGGGCTGAAAAACAAATAAAGGAACACTCTGAGTAGAAACAAATTTGAAAGAAGACATTATTCCAACTTAGAGTACGCTTCCTTTTCCTTTATCTCCTCAAATCATAAAATTAGGAACCAGGAGCAGAACCTGTGTTTACCGCATTGCTCGCCTGCTGAGCCCAGGATGCCAAACCCCACGGGACTGAATAGGAAATGAGAAGAACATGCTTTAAAAATATTTTATTTATTATTTTATTCTACACGTATGGGTGTATTGCCTGCATACATGTAAGTGCACCCGTGTTGTGCACTGCCCATTAAGGTCAGAAGACAATGTCGATCCCCTGGAGCTGGAGTTATAGACTGTCGTTAGCCACAATATGTGTGCTGAGAATTGAACCTGGGTCTTCTCCAAGAGCACCCAGTGCTTCTACTTGCTGAGCCATCTCTCCAGCTCCAAGAAGAATAGTTTTTAAAGGAACTGTGCATGGCTCATTCTAGATAGATGTATTAGAGCATGCTCCATGTCAGTGTAAGAGGACAGTGTTGGAACAGTGCCCCTGTATCAGGTGACCAGAGAACAGAATATAGAATAATATTCCTGTTTCATGTGAAGCAATGTTACAACAATGCCCAGGTGTCAGATGACACATCTAAGATGTGTTAAGGGGTCTTTGAACATTTCAGGCTAATTGTTTATATATTTAATATAGATTGATGATGTGAATACATTTTTAATGCAAGAAAGTTTAGTTATGGTTCCAAGGTTACACTTGAATTCATGATGAGAAGAAGTACTTAGCAGGTTGACTTCAGCCCTATGCCGTAAGTTCTGAAAACATGACAGAGCATACCACATCACAGTGCAGAACAGGTATGTAGGGGATTTACGCAAGCGATCCCTATGTCAGGTTATAAATCCCACAGAGACAGGCAGTTTCTGAAATGCAATTCCTTCGTTAAGCAATAGCACGCAGTACATGGTATCTCTGTTTTGCACATGTGGAGTCAGGAGGATGGGTGTTGGTCTCCTCTACATGTTGGAGTCAGGAACATGGGTGTGGGTCTCCTCTAGAGGGCAGAGCTGTGACCCAGGAGGAATGACTACTGCTGTTTACTCTGCCACCCCTGCAGCTACTCAAGCTCACCCATTGCTTCTTTGTGGTGAGATCGCAGATTTCACTGGTATTCATTATAATTCAAGTTCCAAATAATGTGTGGTAGGCATCCTCGAACCATCTGCTGACACTGGCTCCTCTTCCTTGCTCTGGAGACCAAACAGACAATGAGATCGAAGAAGAAAATGTGCTTAGAAGGTTGGAGGAAAATGAGAAAGGGGGGGTAATGTCTCACAGACAGATACATATACACATATGCGCAGACACACACACATACACCCCTATTAATACACAAACATACACATATACATATACACATTTACACATACATACACATGCATATGTATACAAAATACCCACACCCATATAGATACATATATATACACATATACACGTACCTACATATCCATGAATACACATACAAATACCCACACAAACATACAGAGACACATACATACACACATGCACATATGTACACATAATATACACAATCACAGTGAAACGCATATATACACACATGCACACATACACAGATACACACATATGCACATACATATACATATATACACACATACATATACTTGCATACATACAGTCATACTGAGAAACACACATACTCACACATATGCCCACATATATACATCTTTCATTAGCAGATGCAAGGCATCGTTTAATGTTTACATCATTCATTTCTTGATGATTATGATTAGTGGGCTGCGTCTGCTGACCCCTGCAGTAAGGGCAGCAATGCAATAGAGTTCAATTATTCACTCTGGGGAATTGATGGCTATAGATTTGAATTGGCCCCAGAGAAAAGATGCTTTTTCTAAATCTATGTTTTGGTAGGAAATGAATGATGTCATCTTAGAGCGGAGCTCATATGCATACATACACATACATGCTGTCGTGTGGCATGAGACTGGCTCTGTGATTTGTTTTAATCACTCAGATACCTCCTGGGATACACAACCCAGGTCTTATTTTTAACTATTCCTATCTTTTCCCATTTTCATATTTAAATATTCAAATCAGCAAAGTGACATTGATTTTTATCTTTTTTTTGGAAATAATACTTGATGATACTTTTCACTTGATGATACATTTTTTTTGTCGTTGTTGTTTTGCTTTGAAAATTTCAAAACCTAAAACCTCTAAAAGTCACCTTTCATGGATGTCAGTAGAAAGTGACGGTCATGGAGAAAGGGACTTGGATGAGATGCTTTTCCTGTCAAAAAGACCATTAATGTTCAAAATCAAAGTAACAGACTTTATGAATAATAAATAAGCAATTGTGGGGCACCAAATTTGATTTTAAAAAATAAGCTTAGGATGCAAATAATGTAATTGAAATTCTTACCACCTATTTACATGCATTAATGAAAGGGACAGATACTTTCACCCTATCCCAACTCATACATTTAAGTGGAGGTAATGAATATATCAATTGTGAGACTTAATAACTGGGGTTTAGTAAAGCATGCTTCATTAATTTTTACTGAGATTTCTAAATTGAGAAAGAAATCCCCTTATTCACTGTGTCAGCGAGGAAAATATGATCCTGATGGTATTTGACTGCATGCAACTGATTACATCACATCCCACCAAGCCTAGAAATGAATTCCTGGCATAAAATGAATTTTCTTGCTAAAGATGAGTACATTGATGTATCCAGAACTTGCTGTGGCCTAGCCTCTTAAACCGCCAGAAACCAGGGGTATCCCAGCAACAGCTAGAGAAGCAACAGCAGTAAGACATGTGGCGGTGTCAAGTTCAGAGACCTGCCATTCTGAAATGACTGAAAAAATATCCACAAGAAATATTACTTGTAGCTCATTTCTATGTGAAAGCGGATGTCAAAGTAAGTTTCATGAAAGAAAGGAAATATTTGAATTATCGTTTCTGATGTCAATTTCAGTCACTACAGTATATTAGCATTACACTATCTAGCATTATAACCTCTATGGCTTTGAGTCATCGTTGACTGTACAAAGTTATTCACAGATAGTATTACAAGTCAGTTTCAGGATGTAATCCAGGAGGATCATATTTAATAGGATATACTGCTAACTCCAGCTACATCAGACAGAACGGCAAGGAATCATGATCAAATCTTTAAGTTTCAATAGACATTGTTTACAGTTTTCTAAATCATTTTCAAACCTTATAAAAAGAAGTGCCTTGAATTTTTTTCCCAAAGGCTGATATATTCCTGTGTTTTTCTAAATTCTGACAAATACTGGGACTGGTGGACAATGTGGAAGGTGCAGAACATTAAATCAGGGCAACAACGCACCTCTTCTCACAGAGAAAAACCTGTTAGAAAACAAAGAAGTCTGAACTGGAAAAGCCCGGAGTACGCAGAAGAAAAACACAAACCACGGTGTGTAGAACTGAAACTGTGCTGTTGTCTTAGAGTGCACAGGGCCTACGGTTCTCAAGGCTGCTGAATCAATCTGGAATAGAAATGGTCAGAAACGCACTAGAGGCTAGAGGAAATGCCTGCCAGGTAGCACAGAGATCTGTGCCTTTTGCTTTAAATCCATACCTTTGTGATTAGTAAAAGCTCTAGGGTGGTCAGCCATGGATTCACCCAGGCCTTCTTCATGTTTCAAATACCACAAGTTTTCATTTATTTTGAGCAGCCCCGATCAATCACCCTCATTTGACTCCTACCTACACAGTTCATTATAGTTTGTGTTGGCCTTTATGGAGATAGAAATTTACACACAAGTTTTATTGTGGAGTCTTTCTTTGAGAAATTTTCCTTGTGGGTGTGATAGAGGTGGACTGAGAAAGTGTTGTGTTTTCCTTAAGTCCTTGACTAATTCCAAAATCTTTGTGGAGCTTGAAGACTTTTAAGAAAGTCTCAGCATGGGAAAAACATGACAGAATCTCACTTTCACAAATCAGTGTCCATGAAGTCAAGGAACACAGGCATACAGTAAAGAAGTTGGTTGTGATGAAGGAGAAATTCTAGAGCACTTTCAATTTTGAACAATTATATCTTAACATTTGTAGTAATTGGTTGAGTAAATACTGTTGTGCATACAATCCCAGAAGGGAATTATCAGTAACATCCTATAGTGTCTGTAAGAGGCTTCCGCTCACAAACCACTATTTGACAGCTATTCAAAGGAGGAGGTTTGGTCTCACAAGGAGTCTGGGGAGGTGATGCTCTGAGAGTCAGATTCTGATTTTGTAAATCACATGCTGTGGAGCAAGTCAATATCTTCCTCTTAAACTATTTTGAGTATTAATAGAAAACTAAACTAAAACTAGAAATCCAGTCAAAATCCTTAGCATGTTGCCTTACACTCAAGGATGTTATGAACCATGATTGTTGACAGGATGGATCCAAATGACATCAACTGCTCCTTGGGAAAGCTTGAGGAGAGACAATGCCAAGTTCCTCATCCATTTCCCATAAGTTAGAGGATCCATGAGCAAATCTTGCTTAGCAACATATGTACTAAACACAGGACTGAAACCCTAGGGAGGAATAGAGAGCATATGATCCAGGCTAAGCATACTGTTCTGAGGTGGACTGTGACAGGAATCAGCCATCAGGATCTTGTGTGGTCGGATCTAGATGGAGATTCTGAGAGACTTTTGAGTGAGAAAAGTTGTGACATCTGTCATTTCCTCATGCAATACAAAGAATGGATGTTTAGTCATATTTGTTGAATAAGTTAATAAATGACTAATGCCTAGGTAGCATTTGTGAATTCTGCAGGATTCAAAGTTGGAACTTGATAGATATTCATACATGTTTATAACCAAACCAAAATAAAGCACTGTGCTTTCACAAAGCAGTTCATGTGTTCCATCATTAGTTGAAATCGTCAGTAAATGTTTGGTCTCTGGTCTACACTGACTAAAGAATCGTAAGGACACTAAAGAAATAAACACCAAGAGCCATACTGAGCAGACTTCTTTAAAAAATCCAAGATGTGTCTTTGTTCTTGAAAGTGAGCAATCTATTCCCCTTCATTACACTTTCTCTCTATGTTAATGAGGAGAGTCCTGGCTTGGGCATTTGCTTGGCGGCCTTGGTAAAGGCATCATGAACTCACAAGATCATCAGCTCAAGCCTTGTGAGCACACTCCAAGGTGGCCTGACCCTCGCCTCATGTTGCCCCACCCAGTGAATTCCCCATTTCTTTGTTCTCGCTGTGCAAAGGCTGCCCAGTCCCTTGTGGTGCAGTCTCAGTGACGGTTGGCCTCACCTTTAAGGCGATTGGCTACGGTGGCACTCGTGGAGCCTGGTGATTGGTACCTATTCCCTATAAAACCTGCTACACTTCCTAATAAACTTTAGATCTGCGCCACAGAGCCTGGTCTCCGGTGTCTGCATGTCGTCCGACTGACACCGTCGCCTCATCCCTGATCCCCGAGGACCCCGATGTTGCAACATGTTAAGGCTTTGGCATCAGTGAATTTTCAGATACATTTACATATCAAATAGTGGATACAGAGTGAATTGATAAAGCCATGGGGTACTACCGAGGAAACCCAACACATGTCCATGTGTTAACATAAAAAGAAGATAAGCAATATTTAAAAGGAGATTTAGTGCAAGCTAGCACATGACTGATGTATCAATGCATTTAATCCTAATAAGCCTTTAAGATGGGAGTATTAACTCATTTAAATGGAGAGTGTTAACTTCCACCTAAGGACTTCCATTGCCTTTGTGTGGAATGTCGTCATCAAAAGAGCCTGGAAAAGCACACTCTGAGGAGCAGCAGGGCCAGCAAGACAGCAGCTAGCAACTCCAGCCACCAAACAAAAAGATAAGTTTGCAGCTTCATCACCAAGGGACCAGTCAGAGTTCCACTTCATGCCAGAACAGTTCTGCCGAAAACAGACATCGGTTCCAACTTGCTCTGTCAGTCTATCTCATAGGGCCATTTCCGGCTTATATAAGCAAAATGGTCATGAAAGTTAAATACCAATGACCTTGTCTTTGAGACAGTGGTGACATATCCTAGAGCATTAGAAGGCTACATCAGTGTGTGCAAGGCTACTGTAATCCCTTGAGAACCAATCCACTCTAAATGAGGTAGTTCCTATGCTGTGCTGGCAGAATGATGCGTAGAACTAATTGTAAATGTCTAATATAGAAGTACCACCTGCTGTCCCAGGTTATATCACACTGCTGGTTAATTTATATTCAGGTGGCATATGTATCATTTTCTCTTAATTTCCACATACTAGTTCATTTTCTTTGGTTAGAATCTGCATTTCTCTCATCATATTTTGTAAACATACAGCTTCACCAAACATAACCTGTACAAGAGTGCCAGTAGCCATGACAGATCTATTACAAGGACTATAAATAGTAGAGAAAGAAAACTTTCCAATGAGGAAGGATGTTAGACACACACACATGTTGCTTCCTACATGAAACTCAAAGCTGTCCATCTAAAGCAGGAGCACCATCCATCTTTTCCTCAGGGTCCCAGTCGTGCACTGGTCCGAGGGGGAGACTCACCTAAAATTCTTCAGATCTGTCCATGTTGGTTTTACTGTGATTTATGGTGGTGGTTGTTGAGTTGCTGACCACCAGCTTTAAACCAGGGTACACAGGAGAAAGATTGATATGAGTTCATTAAAATTCAAGAACCTCAACTCTACAGAGAGCATGACTGCCTTCCTGTACATGACAGGAGTCCCCTCAGATGGAGCTTCACCCTTGCTGAAGGAATTACGCTTACCCAAAGAAACCCTGTTACGAGCTTCCGATTCCCCAGTCCATGGTTCATCTGCACAGATCTTCTTTATACTGTCATTCTTAAGTACCTTTGGGTAGCTCTGAAAGATAGGGGGCCAGGAGGGAGCAGCCATACTGCCTTCTCAACCCTTCAAGCATGCTGGTGGCCTGGGGATGGTGGGATTATAAAGTAAACATAATAAGGCACAAGACTAGGGCACTTAGTGGATACAGTTTATTTGCCCAACCTTCTTTGCCTGAGAAAAGCTGAGATGAAATTCTTATCACAATTACACACAATCTCTGCACCAAATTAGCAGTTATTAAACTATTAGGCAAATGCGCAAATGTATTTGATTCCAATTCTCTCTCTCTCTCTCTCTCTCTCTCTCTCTCTCTCCTTGGCTGTCTGGTTTTATGCTCCTAAATTCCACATTACATCTTCAAATATTTAAGTTGTCAAGGAAAAGATAAACGAGCCATCTCACGTTCATTATATCGTGTCAAATGAGACAGAAAGGAGACAGCTTGCTTTCTTTCCTGTCCTCTGTTCTTGTCAGTCAAAAGCGCAGTAATTAAAGAGGGACAGCGTTGCTTTCAAATTAAGAACAAAGGAGGATGCATTTTAATAGGAAGGAAAGAAAAGTAATTAAAATAAATAAATACAGACCTTGGACGTGCGTTTTCCTCAGATCTGTCCATAGTTTCACTAGGTCACCCCAACCCCTCACCGTTCATTTCCTCTGACTTTCACCTGAGGGAAAAGTGCAGTTGGCACCCACACTGGACAGTGCATGCTGGGACTTTAACATTCCACGAAATCGTTGAATCCATGATGACATACGTTCAGATTCTTTTGTTTTTAAACTGTATATAATCAGAATAAACTGAATGATAGGGATATTCACAAAGTCATCACAGTATGTCATTGAATAGTTTTTGGTTACGTATGTGATCCAAACTCCAGTTCTCTGACCCTCCACTCATGAAGTTTTCAATTCTTCCTTAAATCATGTTGTAATGGTGAACAAGAATTCAGGTTCATAGCATTTCAGGAAAATTTTGAGTTTTGATCACCATTTCTTGGACTGATAAATGTTTAACTGATTGGCTTATCTCACATGTGTTCTTGTGGAAAAAAATCAAACCCTACTCTCTAGATCTCAGAGTTCCTGCAGAACAGGAAATATTTTCTTCTGTCCTACAGAAAAAAAACAAAAACAAAAACAAAAACAAAAAAACATAGAGATTGCTCACAGAGAAAGCAATGACACAGGACTGTAGCTCCTCTACAGACTTATGTTCACTGGTATACGTACATCCACACGTACCAATATGATTAAGATGTCTTTTTTCCTGCATCTCACAGCTCAGTGTGTATGAAACAGACACATATAGTTACATATGTATGTCTCGCACACAGAATTATGCATTCAAATCATGAAAGCACATAATTTTTAATAGTCATATGTGCCCTAAGGTTTAGAATATGTGTATATGTATGTTCTCTCTCTCTCTCTCTCTCTCTCTCTCTCTCTCTCTCTCTCACACACACACACACACACACACACACACACTCACACATACAAGTTTTCCAATTCTAAGTACTAGAAATCATGCTACCGCTTATTATGTTTAAAAGAAATTGTGGACAAAGTGTTTTATCTTATTTCTATATTTTGGGATATGATGTGAAATGGTGAGAAATCCTGGAAGAAGGAAAACCTAATTTAAAATTATTCTAGAACATTAGAACAGCATTCTTTCTTTTTTTATGAGCTAAAAGTTGTACTAATTCCCACAAAATATGATGGAGAAATTTCATGCAATAAAAATGTATTCCATTTCATTCTAGTAATTAGAAGATAGTGATAGCAAATTTTACAAATTATGAAAATGAATTTCATTTTTGAAATTAAAATTTCATTTTGAAAGGTAAAACCCCAATCACTTTTCTCCTTTATTTATTATAAAATCCTGTCCCCCTTTGGGTTGCTTTATGTGGCTTTTATCCAAAATCAGCTTCTCTTAGGTTATGAATGCTGGCATTTGAAGCATGCATGCTCTCTGTCAAAGGATCCAGTTTGATGCATTATACTGGGGGATTTGTATCATACACTAGATACTCAAATGCCTCCTCTAGTTAAGAGGAACAAATTTCTAAAAGTTAAGGTGACATGTATCTACAGCTATAGGGTTACTTTCCTTTTCTCAGGAGATGGTTCCAAAGGGAAGAGTGACCAGTTAGAAGGGCAGGGGACTTCTGTCCAGTGTACATTCTAGGAGACTGAACATGGGCTCCCTTAGACTTAAACCCAGTTAAGTTATTACTAACTTTGTCTTTAAGAAGGATGTAGAAAGAGAACGAACTCTGGGTTGTGTATCTCAGGACACTGGATTTATGCCATCCTTTCTACTAATAAGCAGACTCTATAACTGTGGGGTTATTTTCATTAGACCAGTGCCAAGTCTCAAGGTCATGCAAGTCATGACTCTAAAAGTCAATGCTTTTGTAAGTTTATGCAGTAAGCACATCACACAATTCATCCTCATCTAGTGCTTCTACTGGACCTTTGATCATAGATTGAACCTCTCCTTCCCTTTCTCTTGGAGACTGAGATTATTGAAGCATTGTAAACATTTGCTTGTCCAGATTTATTTTTACTTACTGTTTCTTCTCTATTGGTCTATGTATTATATTTCCAAAAGCATTAAAGCGATATCATCAATATATAATACTTGTAAAACAAATCCAGAAATGCCAAAGAAAGAAGAAACTGAAGATGTTCTTTCAGGTCTCCCTCTCATCCCTATGCCCAACTCTTGCTGTTGTGTGGTCTGTCTACTTTTTCTAGGCATTTGTGTGCCTACAGGTGGAGGTTCGCCTGCCTGCACTTAAAAATTAAGATTATCCTTATATGTTTTCCTGCATCCATTTTTCTCTCATAGTATGATTTGGAGAGGTTTATTTCTTTTCAAATATATTTTATTTATTATTTTCATTTTATGTGTTTGAATGTATGGCTTGCATGTGTGCAAGTGTACCTGTGTTGTGCAATGCCCAGAAAGCCTTTGAGAGGGAACTGACACTGATTCTAGCCACCCCAACAGCTATCAAAGTGCCTGAAAACAAATCCTGCATCTATTACTCTCTACTCAGCCTTGGCAGAAAAAAAAGAAAAATGAGGAGGAACCCAACAGAGGGATGATTTTGGAAGCTCTCATCAAGAAATTCCAATGGACTCTCATTAGAATGTTTGAAATTTGCCCTGTTCTGACTTTTTCTAGTTCACTGTCTAGAACTTATAGTGCTAATTACTCTTGCCTTTACTTCTCCTTCAATCTCCTAGGCATTGGTCAAGGACTATCTTTTCTCCCTACATATAAGAGTTACACAATTTGAGAGTCTTTTAGATAGACCCACTGAAGGGATACTCCAATTGCCTCACCCTGAGTCCCTGTTCAGCATGGAAGAAGCCAGAGCAGTCTGTGTCCCAATTCCCTATTGGCAATTTG
>NW_008337322.1:1510121-1517565 GCF_000622305.1 Nannospalax galili | reverse complement strand
TTGGCTAGGTAGTTAGGGTAAAAAGACCCCAAAGAAAAGTAGCCAGTTTCTTGGCTAAAAGTCAAAATGTCCTTGGGTCTCTTAGCAACACACTCTGTTCCAAAGGCCAAAAATGTCAAACGTATTTGGGAGCTTGTATCTAATTCTTAAAAGAGTTTAGGGGTACCTCTTCAGAGGGGGGAATATTAGAGTAGCAAAAAGCTTCATTAAAAAAGAAAGAAAGAAGGAAAGAAAGAGAGGAAGGGAGGGAGGAAGAGAAGAGAGAAAGAGAGAGAAAGAAAGGAAGAAAAAGAGAACACAAAGTTGTCACAAAAAAAGTGATGGGGAGATATGGGAGGAGTTGGAGGGGAGGGAGTGGGCTTCGATTTGATCAAAACACCTTATGTGCATATATGAAATTCTCAATAACGTTTTTTAAAAGTTAAAAAATACTAGGGTCCAACTATAGGTCTGCATAAAAAATAAACCTCTCGGGGATGGAGAGATGGCTCAGCAGTCAGGAGCAATGGCCGCTTTTGCAGAGAACCAGTTTCAGTTTCCAGCACCCACATGGCAGCTAACAATCATCCATAACTTCAGTTCCAGGGTATCCAATACCCTCTTTAGAACAGCATTCTTACAAAAATTTTAAAAAGAAACAGATTCTCAATATCACATAGATGTGAGAATCACTTATGAACATTGAACAGCAGATTTCAAGTTCATATAGAAATGAAGGAATAATGTTTTTATAATACAAAATAGTAACCAAACATGTCTAAGCACTAACACACACGGCACGTTATAGAGCAGTGCCCTAAGCCTGAAACCGCCCTAATACAACCCTCCATTCCAATGATATTGTGGTGCAGTCAGTTAGCAGGACGTGGCTAGTACCCAGTGCTGGCTGTCCTTCCCGATTGTGCCTCTGGTACTTTCATGCTTATTTATCTGAGTAGTTATTTCCCATGACAACCATAAAATGAGTTTTTACATAATTGTATGAGCACCATGTTATAACAATGAATTGGTAATTCCAGATTCCAAGTGAATATTTTTAGCTTTATTATAGGATTTATGTCGGAATCCTGGCTGACCAGGCCCTCTAGAGAATTGACAGGTACATATGTGAATTTGTAGACCTGTGCTCATCAGTCACAAAACTAACTACAAATTCTCCCCCAAAGCAGCTGAAATTAAGTTATGCAGGTTGTCTGATAATATTTTGGATCTTGTCATATCTCATTAAACTCAAAACCTATCATTTCTAAAGGGGAAAAGATTGGGTTGGGCACCGAAGGGTACTTTTGACCACACAGCATACCTTTCCTTCAGGGTATATTAGATGGGTAATCGTGTTTTTCAGGAAAGGAGACCGAACACGGGCTTTACACATGCTAGTCACATGCTCTCCCACCGGCTATATCCATGTGTTTCTTTTTCCTTTTTTAAAAAGTTTTAATTTTGTTTGTTTGTTTTGAGACAAGGTCTTAAGAAGGTACCAGGCTGACCTTTGCCCCACAGCATCTCAGATCTTATTCTCTGTTCTCTGCTTTCCTCATTTGATTACTTGTTTCATTTCTTTGACAAAACACCCTGGCAAAGGTGACTAAGGGGGAAGGATGTATGTGTAGCACAGTTCCTCTTGCAGACCACCATGTTGGGGAGGGTATGGCACCAGGTGCTCAGGTGATCTGTAGTGAAGAAACAGATGGATTGGATACGCCTGCTCAGTTTGGCAGAGGGGGTGGATGCCTGTGCTCAGCTAGGCAAACTGGGATGGATGTCCCTGTTCAGCTAGGCATGGGGGGAATGGACACTTTTGTTCAGCTAGCTTACTCCTTTTATGAAGCCCAGAACACAAACTCAAGTGAGGGCGATACTCACTTTTATGGAGGGAATTACCTCCTCAGCATAATAAGGATAAGTCCTCACAGGTATTGGAAGCTTGTCTCCTAGGTGAATCTTGATACTGTCATGTTGACAATCAATTTTAATTATCACACTGCTGTTAGGAAAGTGGTTCTTGTCTTTTATTAGGCAATTCCTCAAGTGTTTTGTATGATAGTTGCTTGGTTTCAGGCACTCTGATCAAAGAGGGACGGTGAAGAGATTGGTACCCTGGGGCTCTCTAGCAGATCTTGGAATCCTCTGACTTGTAGGAAGACTAAAGATCTTGTGGTTACACTGGACTAAAGGTCTTGTGGATACACTGGACTAAAGGTCTTGTGGATACACTGGACTAAAGGTTTGGTTCTGCTGTAAGGAGAAATCCCAGAGTTGGCTGAGGATGATGGAATCTTTGAAAGCACAGGGGACACAGAGAAAAACTGACACCCCCCACCCTAGGAACCTTTAAGTCTATGATCTGAAACACAAATAACTGATAGAATTACTGGCAGTTTTCTTATGATAACAAATTCTCCGTGAATAGTTCTCAAATTGTAGCTTAATCCTGAAATCAACAGTATCTTGGGAAAAGTTATAACATTTTGTGTTATAAAGCATATTGGGGAATTTTCAGACTCATAGAGCATCCAAAAATGATTATATGGAATGTCTTCTGATTTCAAATATTTACAAGAATTTTGATTTATGATTTCAAATATGTGTGTGTGAGAGAGAGAGAGAGAGAGAGAGAGAGAGAGTCAATCCTTCTAAGTGTGTACTGCTCTCTTTAAAAGCAATTTTGTAGTTTTGATCACATACCCACCACAGCCTGCTTAGAGGCCTCTCAGAAGTTAACAATGAGCAAACTTTCCAGAGAACCTTTATCATTATAACAGTTTAAAATTTCTTACATGTTCTAAATAAAAGAGCTGTTTTAGTTACCTGATATAACTAAGTAATTTAGTTCTATTTAGTAATACAGATATGATGTGGTAACAGGATCATGAACCATACTAGTGGCTGAGCACAGTTGCCATTCCAAACTTTATCAGGAAGTGTGGCTGGTTTTAGAGTGACTGTGAGGTATATATTTAGATGTGGAATTTCAAATAACATATGAATTTCTATTTCTGAGAACCAGGTATACAGTACATATGAATGAGTCGTTTGAGTCCATATATTCTAGAATATAATAACTACAATTTCAGAATAAAGACCAAGTTCTTAGACCTTGAGCATGAAACAGTTATTTACTCACAACTTCATGACAGAATTAAACAGTGGTTCATGTTCCGCCTTCGCTCTTTTATCCCTAAGTCCTTGGCTTCTAGAAGTACAGGAAGCATCAAGAGGAAAATTCAGTCGCTATTGTTTTTTTGTTATTGGTCCTATTTTAACCTTTCCTCAAAATAATAGTGAACTTGTGTTTGTTTATTAACTCATCCTCAAGGGAAGGATGCCATCAAGTATTTCACACAAAAGTATCTTCTGCAAGTTCTCCTGACAATCAAGAAAATGCCTCACAGTCATGCCCATGGGCCACCCCGGTAGAGGAAAGTCTTCAAGTGCATTAATAAATCTTAAATTGCTAACAAAAGTCACAGGAGCAGAACACTGAAAGGGGCCCAACCCTCCATCATCGTTTCTGATGACCCTGGTACACAAACAAATTAGAAGGGCAAAGCTCCCAGCTCGCAATTCTTAAAACGAAGGCTTAAGAAAGAAAAAGTATGTCCTGTGGAGAAACTCACATCCACAAGACTTACCAAGTTCCAGAATGACTCTCCAAGTTTGTTTTTGGGTTACTTTGCAATCTTGCTGTTTTATTTTCAGTCCCGATTGTGTTGGGGGCATATTATAGTATTTTGGATGGATGAGTTTTGCAAAGAACCAGGCAATAAAACATCTGTTTAAAACATGTGCAGTCGCTCTGGGGTATGGACTGAAACCAGTCACGATTATTTGGAAGAGAAAGAATAAATGGCCAAACGATTCAGCACAATCTGCTTTTATTATTATTTTTAAAGGACCATTTAATCCAAATAATTTATTTTTCTTGTAAATTACTCATTTTACAAATGTATTACCATAGCTATGCTTTAGCAATTTTTCAGGATGTTTTGTGGGCTATAAGATTCTGCACATTACACTCTAACCTCCCTAGCACCTCATTGACTACACATATTCTTGGAAATGGTAGAAGGGAGAGTCCATTTGTGTTTTAATTTGAATCTAATCTTATTTCAAATTTATTTAAAATAAACTGTAGATTCCAGCTCAGAGAAATGAAAAAGAAACTTAGTATTGTCAGTAATTCCAGGAATTTTAAAAATATGTTTCAAAAAATACTCATAGAGTGTTAAACAAAAGGGGAAAAAAATGGTTCAGAAGACTCTTTGGCCCGAGGGAATTTATTTGAGGTAGGAAAGCACAAGTGCAGCACAGGGAAAAGTGTGATAAATACTAATGAGCTTGAAACTAGCTGTTGAGTATTACAGACAGCAAACGCCCAATTCCAGCCAGGTCTGGCCGCATTACAGTGAAGCAGCTTTTCAGCCGCGCGCCCTGCAAGCCTGGTCCGCACTCCAGGCTGTTTAAGCCCCTCAGCTGCTTCATACTCAATTTCTTTCCCAATTGAAGGAAACAAACAGATGATGACAAACAGCCTCTGAAACGTTTTTCCCTGGAGATGGTACATATCCTTTTTATCTGAGTTCTGGACTGATGGAGGCCACGTCCCTCCACTAAAGAGAAGAGCTTGCCCACATGAAGAGGAAACCCACAGTTCTGCTAATCACTGCTCATCTTTGCTGAATACCTAGATTTTACTTTGGTAAAATTTATTCTCTCATAATACACTACACTAGTTTAAACCCAATCAATGATAGTAAAATGATTACTAATTAAATAAAATTGATCTATGTAATTAATGAATAGGAACAAATTATTTAAATTAGTATTCACTTGTGAATATCAACTTTACTTGCCAACAATGTGCTGAAATAGGCATGCAAATAAGCCAGGTGCGGTAGCACAATTCTTTAATTCTGACACTTGGGATGCAGAGGCAAGCAGATCTCTGTGAGACTGAGACCTGTCTGGTCTACATAGTAGGCTCCAGGACAGCTACAGGAAGACCCTGTCTAAAAAGAAAAGAAAAGAAAAGAAAAGAAAAGAAAAGAAAAGAAAAGAAAAGAAAAGGAAAAGAAAAGAAAAGAAAAGAAAAGAAAAGAAGAAAAATAATATCACAGATGGGCTAAAGAAGAGAGAGGGCTCAGAGATTAAAAAACACGGACTGTTCTTGCAGAGAATCCAAGTTCAGTTCACAGTACCCATATCAGGGAGCTAAAATCTGCATGTAACTCCAGATCCAGTGGATCTGATACCCTTTTTGGTCTCTGAGGTCACCCATCCACACATATTTACACAAACCCATACACAGACACATACAAACAAACGTGCGCATACACTTACGTAAGTTAAAGGATTCTGGGGTAACAAAGACTGCTACTTATGTAATTCTGAAAAGTTTTTCGTGAATTGCAGAGTTTTGCAGTCATTTGTGAACTAAAACTGAATGTTCACCTGTAGGATGGACTGGAGTGTGGTGTACTTACTGGAGGTCTAGGTCTGTTTACTGTGGCCAGAAAGGAGTTTTGACAAGGCTTGGAGGTTAACAACTAAATTAAATGTGTAACATACAAGCCCTGTAAAATCAACGTCAAATGGAGATGGCAGCGACTAGACATATCAAAGGAAATCATCCATATGATTGAGTGCCTCAGAGTGGATAAGGGGCCACAAGTTATCAAATATGGCTAATTTGATACAGAATTAAACATTGAAGTTTATAATTAAAGTTACATAACAACAGTGGCTAAGTAAAATATATGCAGTTGAGAGAAAAATTGAGAAACTATACAACACATCAAAAGAATTCTCTAGAATGTTACACTTCTTTTTGTTTTCTTTTTATTGAGCTTTTAAAATTTCATATATTTCCCACTCACATCCAGACCCCCTCCCCCATCCATGCCCCCCTCCACCAAACCCTATGCACTCTGTCATTCATGCTGAGTCCTATTCATTCAGGTGTTTGTACCCAAATGTCCTCCAGTGCGAATGTGTCCACTGGAGTCTAGTCAGCCCATCCAGTGATCATATGCAAGTCACACTCATCCTCACCCAGCAGCAACCAGTCTCAAATAGTTCTTGATCTAGTGTTGACCTGCCATCTATTTCTCACCTCCCCTTTGGGCCCTTGTTTGATTGAGCCGACATGGGTCCTGCGTTGGATGCTAACCCTGCTCCAGGCTCACATGAGCAAGCCTCCATTGGCCTGGAAGCCTCCATCTCAGTTCTAACACAGTGTAGCTAACACTTGTCTTCCAAAAAATAAGTCTCATTGTTGGCCAATGCTAGAAGTTCTCATAATAAGCATTTTCAAAAGCAGAGAGACATGAAATCTGGACCGGACTCTCTCTGAAGTTACAACGCTGAGCACTTAAAGCTTTGTGGAAAGTAGCTACAAGGAATCTCTGACGATGTATACAGAGAATCAAGTCAAGGAAGATATAAAACCTATAACTTCCGCTCCTCCTCCAGCCACCTCTCCACCACGCCTCCCTGCCATAAGGGCCTCTCCACTTTGGAATCATGAGCGCAAGTAAACTTCCTTTTATAAGGTCCCTTGGTCATGGTGTTTCTGTCACAGCAACAGAAATGTAACTAATACATCTGGTTAAGCAGAGAGCCAGGTTTCTGTTCCACAGCCTACCTCTGTCCTCGACAATAAGATAACGTGAAATGAGCAGAATCCCAAGCACACTGCAAGTGATGAGAGCACTTAGCTTATCGACTTAGAAAGATAGAACTAATACCAACCAATATTATCAAATAATTATGGATAACCTTAGATAAGGCTCTGTCTACTAGTTGCATTATCCTGAAGGCAAACCAGAGTACAGGACTACTTTAAGCTTTGTACAAAACATTACAGGAAACAAGAATATTATATTTTTAGAAAAAACTTTAAAATAATGGAAACACTATGCAACACTAATAATAAAAAGCATTAATAACATCTATGAATAACAATAAAGAATGATAAGGAATAAGACACAGGGCCGAGAGGTGACTCAGTGCATAAACATGCTTGCCACAATAGGCTGGTGACCCGAGTCCAATCCCTAGAAGGAGAGAGCTGACTCCACAAAGTTATTTTCTGAACTACACATGCAGATACACACACATACACTCACACAAACTGTGGCATACTCGTACAAACCCACACGCATATACAATAATAATAGTAAATACATTTTTTATTAAAAAAGACCTTGAGGAGGAAGCATGGAAATTTGCGGCATGTTAATTAGTAGAGGTGATAAACATTACCATTGAAATCTACCCCATGACTTTACAGACATACACAGGTGCCAAGGATCCAAATGCAACCAATTATGACTAGTTATAATCAGATACATACAGATTAGATATGCATGCACCAACATCTCAGTGTAGTAGCAAAAACAATGAGTCTTTCTGCAAGGAACAATATATTCTAAAATGAAAT
>NW_008337322.1:1506542-1509803 GCF_000622305.1 Nannospalax galili | reverse complement strand
AGAGATGTACCCTAGCTCAGAAAAATGTTATTGAATAGGTTAATGCTGTTGTAATGAAATGCTTCTTCTAATTGAAAAAAAAAATATTTTATTGAAAAAAAAATGTAGGAAACAACATATCTTAAAATGAAGTGGAGATCTTCTTTAAAGGGTAAAAACTCAGCCAATTTTATGTCCTACAGGGCTTTTACTGAGTTCATTACTGTATGACTGTATTCATTCAACTGTGAACCTAAAAATTTACAGCCACCTTTGAAAGAGATGTATCCTTGTTCTGGAATGCGTTACTGAATATGTTAAAGCTGTAGTGAAATTCTTCTAATCATGTGGTTATTAAATTTAAAAAAGTTTTTAAATACATTAATTTTTTAAAAATATGATAAAAAATTAATCTAATAAAGATGCTCCTAATATAAGACTTTGATTTTTACAGTCTCAGCAGAGTAAAATTGTAGATAGTCAAAACATATAAATGTTCATTTAAACTCTGCTCAACTGAGATTAATATTTTTGTCCCACAACACATTTGGCAAAGTCTGGAGAAACTCTGTGTGCCCGGAACTTGGAGGTGCATAATGAGGCTATGACTGATATCTATTGTGAAAAGCATTCTACAATCACTGGGCCATCCCAAAGAACAACTACCCAGGTCAAGCCTCAAATAGAAATAATACTGAAGTGCAGAAACATTGTTCTAAAAGGGTGTGGGAGAAAGTAGTGGAGGGAGAGGATGAGGGTCAGGAGAGGGAGGAGAGCGGGAGAAAGATGAGGTGGAGGAGGAGGAGGAGAGAGAGGAGAGACAGAGAGAAAAGAGTAATTTGAAGAAAACAGTAACTACAAAGTGTAATAGCAATAAAATATACATTATCAGTATAATATAATTAAATAAACAAGTAAACATTTTCAGATGAAGTCTTACATGGTAGTGAATAGTTGCTTTTTAAATAACTTTTTATTGATTCTTAGAGAATTTCATGCAGTGTTGAGACCCCTCCACCAGTCTCTTCAGATTCAACCCCACCTTCCTGCTCTCATTCATGCTCTCTATTTCCAAAGGCCTATCAGGTGCACTTTGCATTCCCCAAATACTTTTCAGTGTGGGACCATCCCCTGGAGTGTGGTCAACCTACCCAGGGCCACAACCTTAAATTACGTTAATTGTCCCTCTGCCAGCAACTATCCATTGCCAAGAGTTCCTCACCTAAGGCTGCGGCTTTGTGTCCATCCTCCCTCCATACTAGGATTTTTTATTCTTTGTGCTTGGCCAGGTCTTGTGCATTCTGCCACAATCACTGTGGATCATATGTGCGGCTACACTATTATGCTGTATGGAAAATATGCCTTCCTGTATTTATCCATGACCTCTGGCTCTTAGAATCTTTCCACCTCCTCTTCCAGGATGTTCTGTGAATCTTAGGGGGAAGGTGTTTTATAGATGCCCCATTTAGGGCTGAGCGCTCCTCTGTCTCTTATTCTCTGTATGATGACCAGTTGAAGGTCTCTGTGCTAATCACCATCTGCGTCAAGAAGAGTCTCTGGAGTTGAGAGATGCACTTATCTGTGAGTCGAATCCATAAGTCATTAAGAGTCAGTTTAACAGTATGTCCACTTAGCAGAATAATAGTAGTAGATTCTCCCCTATAGAATGTGACCTGTCTAGCCACAGGCTCTTGACAACAGTATCAAATATGGTGTCCATCTCATCATGCAGGGTCAGTTTAACAGTATGTCCACTTAACAGAGTAATAGTAGTAGATTCTCCCCTATAGAATGTGACCTGTCTAGCCACAGGCTCTTGACAACAGTATCAAATATGGTGTCCATCTCATCATGCAGGCCTTAAATCCAGTCAGAAAGTGGTTGGTTACTCCCATGACATCCATGCTCTAATGCAACAATGGGCATATCTAGCCAGGCCAGTTTGAATTGTAGTGCATAGAGTTGGCAGCTAGGTAAAACTGATTACATTTCTCTTCCAATGGTGTTCATAGCAACTTCCAGCACTAGGAAGGCAAGCCAGTAGAGAAGCCTCCAAGTCAGTACCAACTTGATTTGCCCCTGTTTGTTCTATGACTCATGTATGTAGTTTCTTCAATAATGAGGTCTTACTGTCAGGTTTTGGAGAGTAGCAAACATCAGTGGCAATAGTCGATATTGTTTGAGGGTATATGGGACAACCTTGGCCGACAACTCCAGAAAACAGAGTCCATTCCTGGTATGAGGTTTTTATTTGCCAGCCTGTGGTGTCTGGTGGGACCACTAAACCCCTGTACCTTAAATTCTTTATATATGTATATATTTTAGGAAACGTCTAAGGTGCTAGGTTTCTACATGGCTTTATCAGAAGGTCGCAGTGTAATTTATCTCTCCCCACAAGCCCTCCTCTACTCTGCCCTTCAGACTCCCCACCCATTGAACCCTTCCTCGTTTGCTGTTCCTTTTATTCCATTCTGTGACTGTTTTAGCTTGCCTCTCTTGAAGCACCTACTCTCAGCCCCCTACTTTCCTGTCCTCTATGAATTTTTCAACCAAAGCACAGATATCTAAATATTCAAAGCGAGCCTCCACATTTGAGAAAAATGTGATATTTTTCTTTCTGGGTCTACTCAGGATGATGATTTCCAGGTTCATCCTTTTAGCTGAAAATTTCATAATTTTGGTTTTTCTTAAGAGCTAAATAATATTTCATTGTTTAATTGTGCCATGTTTTCATAATTCATTTATCACTTTGTGGGCATCTAGGTTGTTTACCCAAATACTGTGGGTAAACCGACAGTGAAAACAAGCATCTCTGCAGCAGGATTTAGAGTCCTTCGGACACACGGCCAAGAGCTGTGTGTCCAGATGATGCCGCACTCCTATTTCCACGTCAGAGGAAGGCTGGCTTCCACAGTGGCCGTGTCAGCTGGCACGCCCACCTGCGGTCCGTCACACGCTCCTCTTTCTTCTTATCCTCGGCACTGGGAACCATTTCCTTTTGTTGTTTGGTTTCCAGTCTTAGCCCTTCTGCCTGGGATAAGATGAAGTCTCAAAGAAGTTTAAATTTGCATTTCCATAACATATAAATACGTTGAACATTTAAGAACTCATTTCTCAATCATTCGTGTTTTATGTTTTGAGAATTCTGTTTAGTTCCGTGCCCTCAATTTTTTAAAATTTATTTTTTAAATTTATTTTTTATTTTTTTAGACGAAGCATTGTGTGTGTGTGTGTGTGTGTGTGTGTGTGTGAGAGAGAGAGAGAGAGAGAGAGAGAGAGAGA
>NW_008337322.1:1506079-1506428 GCF_000622305.1 Nannospalax galili | reverse complement strand
GCTAAGATGTGTCTCAAAATTGGCTGTAAATTTTTAGGTTTACAGTTGAATTTACAGTTATAAAATATTGCACTCAGTATAAACCCTATAAGACATAAAATTATGTGAGGTTTTAACTTTTAAAAAAGATCTCTATTTTATTATTAAAATATGCAGTTTCATACAGAAAACTTCAGGTTTAATGCAATTAACACTAAGGTGTTTGCACATGTGTTTCTAATCTCTATATATATGATTGTTACTAGTCATAGTCAGTTACTTTCTCAGCACCTTGACATCTAAGCATGGATATAAAGTCATCAGGTAGATTTCAGTGATAATGTTTTTTCACATCTATTAATTACTAAGG
>NW_008337322.1:1504288-1506049 GCF_000622305.1 Nannospalax galili | reverse complement strand
TAAAAAAAATTTTAATTTAATAACCACATGATTAGAAGAAGCATTTCATAACAGCCTTAATGTAGTCAGTAACACACTCCAGAGCAAGGATACATCTCTTTCAAAAGTGGCTATAAATTTTTAGGTTCACAGTTGAATTAATACCATTATACAATATTGAGCTCAGTATAAACCCTGTAAGATAAAAAATTGAATGAGTTTTAACCCTTTAAAGATCTCCATTCCATTTTAAAATATGCTGTTTCATACATTTTTAATGCTACTAACACTTAGATGTTTGCACATGTCTTTAATCTCTATGTATTTGATGATTACTAGTCAAAGTTGGTTACACTTGGATTCTTAGTACCTGAGTATGGATATAAAGTCATCAGGTAGATTTCACTGATAATGTTTATCACCTCTACTATTTAACATGAAGTAAATGTTTATGCTTCCTCCTCAAATATGTCTTTTTAAAAAATGTCTTGATTTTTCTGTGTGTATATCATACAGAACATCCCACACAGTCTTATTCATCTATAAACCCACTTCCCAAATTGCACCCTCCCATACCCTCCCCCATCCCACACACTGGGGCCCATATACGCTGTTATCCTTGTTACTGTCCTCTATGTTGTCGACACCCCCAGCCATTCTCCAGTCTTGTCTGTCTGCTGAATCTAGTCAGCCTGTCTAGAGATTCTTGTTTTAGGAAGATCTGCTGTTCCTCATCTAGCAGCAATCCATTGTCAATATTCCTTTAGCTAAGATTGGGGTCTGCTGTTCGTTCTCCCAGTTCTATCTGGTTACTATCTGGGAGTCCCTTGGGACACCCTAGCCAACAGCTCAAAAGAAGGTATTAACTGTCTGGCATTGTTTCTTGTTATGTAGCCTTTAGCTATGCATATGGACTCTTAAAAAATTATATTGACCCCATTAATCTTTGGTTATACGTTCCCCCAATTACTCTTTGGTTATACTTTCCTTTTGGGTGTTTAAGACCCTACAGTTGGCTCAGATAAAGCAATTTATTTTTACTCTTAAGGTTGTTTGAGGATCTGTTCCTCAAGGGTCACATGGGCTTTGGAGGAACCCCTGGCTCCTTTCTTTTACCTGTTCCTTCTACATGAAGATAAATCAAAGGTCCTGCTCGACTATGGCTGGCTTCACTTGGAAGCATGGAGGAAATGTTCCTGTGTTCACCCTCCTCTTTGTAGACTGGACACTTGTTCGGGTCCATCTGGTGGGATCTCTATGGCCTCTATGCTCAAGAGGACAAGTGACTCATCACAATTACTGGACATTTTGAGAGATGCTCATAGTCCCTTGGAACTTAGTTTACCTAGGAGGGCAAGGATCAAAAACTGTCCTTTATGTCCCCCTGATCAAATTAGTATAGGCCTCAAAGTATGTCTGTTAAACATTCAAGGTTAGTTCCACCAGTCTAATACTTTTAATTACCATATCCTATGTAGATAGAGCTTGGGCAAAGACCAAATGCTCTCAGATAAACCTTGCCTAGGCATATATTACATTCTTTGATCTGGTGTATGTATAATATGTCAGTAGGTTGTTGGCCTAATGTGGTGCCCTCTGGTTTTCTAAAACTATCTAGGCACTGTTTATTTCTCACATTGTCTAACCATCCCACCATGGTTTCCCCATTTAAAGTGCCCTGTTTTTTCCATTTCTCCCTTCTCCTATGGTCCCACCTCTCCTGAGCTCCTTCTTTCCCTTTATCCCCTAGGTTCCTTGTATAGCCTTCCCTCCCCCATCCCC
>NW_008337322.1:1503499-1504057 GCF_000622305.1 Nannospalax galili | reverse complement strand
AGTCTGTGTTACTTCACTTAGTATAACAGTTTCTAGTTCCATCCATTTACCTGCAAATTTCATGATTTCATCTTTCTTTACTGCTGAGTAAAACTCCATCGTATAAATGAACCACATTTTCATTATCCACTCATTAGTTGAGGGATCCTTAGGTTGCTTCCAACTCTTAGCTATTGTGAAAAGAGCAGCAACAATCATTGATGTACAAGTCTCTCTACAATAGGATGAGTCCTTTGGGTATATGCCAAGGAGTGGTATAACCGGGTCACATGGTAGGTTAATTTTTAGTTTTTTAAGAGTTCTCCACACTGATTTCCATAGAGGCTGCACGAGTTTGCAATCCCACCAGCAGTGAATGAGCGTTCCCCTTTCTCCAAATCCTCACCAGCATTTGGTATCATTTGTTCCCTTGATCCTAGGCAGTCTGATTGGGGTAAGGTGATACCTTAGGGTGGTTTTAATTTGCATTTCCCTGATTCTTAGTTTGGTTTCTCAATTCTTTGTTTTTTGAGTTCTTTATATGTTCTGGATGTTAAACTTTTGTCAGATGTGGACATG
>NW_008337322.1:1501589-1503059 GCF_000622305.1 Nannospalax galili | reverse complement strand
TTAGCCCATCTTTTAATTGGGTTACTTCCTTTCTTGATTCTCTGTTTTTTGAGTTCGTTATATATTCTGGATGTTAAACCTCTGTTGGATGTGTCACTGGTGAAGATTTTCTTCCATTCTGTGAGTTTTCTGTTTGCTTCCCTGGTTGTTTCCTTTGTTGCAGAGAAGCTTTTTAGTTTAATGAGGTCTAGTTTGTTGATGCTTAACCTTGTTTCCTGATCAATTGATGTCTGGTTTAGAAAATCCTTTTCTACACCTATATCTTGTAGGTTTTTCCCAATGTTTTCTTCTAACAGTTTCAGAGTTTCAGGCTTCACATTGAGGTCTTTGATCCATTTGAAGTTGACTTTTGTGAAAGGTGAAAGATAGGGGTTTAGTTTCATTCTTCTACATGACTTTTGTGCAGGGTGAAAGATAGGGGTTTAGTTTCATTGTTCTACAAGTGGAGATCCAGTTTTGCCAGCACCATTGGCTGAACATGCTGTCTTTCCTCCATCGAATGTTCTTGGCCCCTTTGTCAAATATCAGGTGGCTGAAATTGCATTTACTCATATTTGGGTCTTCAATTTTGTTCCATTGATCTATGGGTCTATTTTTGTGCCAGTACCATGTTGTTTTTATGACTATAGCTCTGTAATACAGCTTAAAATCTGGTATAGTAACCCCCGCCCTGACATTGCTCTTAGTGCTCAGGGTTACTTTGGCTATCTGAGGTCTTTTGTGCTTCCATTGAATCTTAGGATGTTGCATTGAATCCATAAATGGCTTTTGGTAGGATGGTCATTTTCACAATATTAATTCTTCCAATTGATAAGCATGGGAGGTCCTTCCATCTTCTGATGCCTTCCTCAAGCTCTTTCTTTAAAGATTTAAAATTTTCTTTGTGACAGGCTTCACATTGAGGTCTTTGATCCATTTGGAATTGACTTTTGTGCAATTGACTTTTGTTACTTTTGTGACTTTAGTTTCATTCTTCTACAGGTAGAGATCCAGTTTTCCAGCACCATTTGCTGAACATGCTGTCTTTCCTACAGTGACTGTTCTTGGCCCCTTTGTCAAATATCAGCTGGCTGAAATTGCATGTACTCATATTTGGGTCTTCAATTTTGTTCCATTGATCTATGGGTCTATTTTTGTGCCAGTACCATGTTGTTTTTATGACTGTAGCTCTGTAATACAGCTTAAAATCTGGTATAGTAAATCCCCCCGGCATTGCTCTTAGTGCTTAGGGTAATTTTGGCTATCTGAGGTCTTTTGTGCTTCCATATGAATCTTAGGATTTTTTTTTTCCAATTCTGTGACGAATGTCATGGGGTTTTGATTGGCATTGCATTGAATCTATAAATGGCTTTTGGTAGTATGGTCATTTTCACAACATTAATTCTTCCAATCCATAGCATGGGAGGTCCTTCCATCTTCTGATGTCTTCCTCAGTCTCTTTCTTTAAAGATTTAAAATTTTCATTGTAGA
>NW_008337322.1:1498538-1501552 GCF_000622305.1 Nannospalax galili | reverse complement strand
GATATTTTAATTTTTTTTTTTTTTTTGCAGCTATTGTGAAGGGGAGTGTTTGCATGTGCTCTTTCTCTGATTGTTTGTTATTGGTGTATAGAAAGGTTACAGACTTTTGTAAGTTAATTTTGGAACCTGTTACTTTACTGAACATGTTAATAATTTCTAGGAGTTTTCTGACAGAATTTTTGGTGTCTCTTAGATATATTATCATATCATCTCCAAAAAGGGATACTTTGATCTCTTCTTTTCCAATTATTACTCCTTTAATTTCCTGCTCTTGTCTTATTGCTCTTGCAAGACTTTCAAGCACTATGTTAAAGAGAAGTGGAGATAGTGGACAGCCTTGTCTGGTTCCTGATTTCAATGGGAATGCTTCCAGTTTTTCTCCATTTAGAATGATGTTGGCTGTGGGTTTGTTATATATGGCTTTAATTATGTTGAGGTATGTTCCCTTCAGTGTCATTCCCCCTGGACTTTGAACATAAATTCATGTTGAATTTTGTCAAAGGCCTTCTCTGAATCTGTTGAGATCACTATGTGGTTCTTGTCTTTGAGCCGATTTTTATGATTTATGACATTTATTGTCTTACGTATATTGAACCATCCCTGCATCTCTGGGATAAAGCCAACTTGATCATGGTGGATGATATTTTTGATGTGTGTCTGTATATGGTTTGAAGTATCTTGTTGCGAATTTTTGCATCTATGCTCATTAAGGATATGGGTCTATAGTTTTCTTTTTTGTTTGTATCTTTACCTGGCTTTGCTATTAGAGTGATGCTGACTCATAGAAGGAATTTGGAAGTTCTCCTTCTATTTCTATCTTTTTGAATATATTAAGTAGTATTGGATGTAGATCTTCTTTAAATGTCTGATAGAATTCTGCTGTTAATCCATCTGGTCCTGGGCTTTTTTTGGTTGGGAGGTTTTGTATTACTGTTTCAATTTCTTTTTGTGTTATGGGTCTGTTTAAGCTGTTAATCTCTTCTTGGTTTAGTTTTGGTGGTTCCCATGCCTTTATATATGTGTCCATTTCTTTTAGGTTTTCATATTTAGTAACATATATGCTTTTAAAGTATTCAGTTATAATGTTCTGTATCTTTCTGGTGTCTGTTGTGATGTTTCCCCTTTCATCCCTAATTTTGCTGATTTGGGGGTGCTCGTTCTTTCTTTTGGTTAACTGGGCTAGCAGTCTATCAGTCTTGTTTATCTTTTCAAAGAACCAGCTCTTAAATTCCTTGATTCTTGGTATTGTTTTCTTTGTTTTGATTTCATTACTTTCTGCCCTGTTTTTTGTTATTTCTTCTTGTCTCCTGGGTTTGGGTTTCATTTGTTGTTGCTTTTCAAATGTCTTGAGTTGCAATGTATTTGTGTTCTTTCCAATTTTTTAATGTAGGCACTTAGAGCTATAAACTTCCCTCTAAGGACCACTTTCAGTGTGTCCCAGCGGTTTTGTTGTGTTGTATTGTCCTTTTCATTTAGCTCCAGGAATACTATTTCTTTCTTCATTTCTCTTTTGACCCATTCATCATTCAGGAGTGTGTTGTTTAATCTCCATGTGGTCATGTGGTGACTAGGGCTTCTTCTGGTGCTGATTTTAAGCTTCATTGCATTGTTTTCTGATAGAGTGCATGGAACTATTTCAATCATTTTGTATTTGTTGAGGTTTGTTTTGTGCCACAGTATATGTTTGATTTTGGAGACGGTTCCATGGGGTGCTGAGTAGAAAGTATGTCCTTTGGTGCTTGGGTGGAATACTAGGTAGATGTCTGTTAGGTCCATTTGATATATGGTATTGTTTATTTCAGATGTCTCTCTGTTAACTCTCTGCCTTATTGACCTAGCCAATGGACACAGTGGGGTATTGAAGTCCCCTACTACTAATGAGTTGGGATTAATCTGGGTCTTAAAGTCCTGTAGTATTGTTTTTATGAAGTTGAGTGCACCAGAGTTTGGTGAATATATGTTCATGATTGTAATATCTTCTTGGTTTATTATTCCTTTAATCAGAATGAAGTGGCCCTCTTTATCTCTTCTGATTAGTTTTAGTTTAAGGTCCATTTTGTCAGTTATTAGAATTGCAATGCTTGCTTTTTTCTTAGTACCACTCGCTTGGTATATTTTTTTCCATCCTTTCACCATAAGGTAGTGCCTGTCCTTGAAAGTGAGATGAGTTTCTTGCAGACAACAAAAAGATGGGTTTTGTTTCTTCATCTATTCACTTAGTCTGTGTCTTTTGACTGGGGAGTTCAGTCCGTTAATATTTAAAGTTATTAATGAAGGATGTATATTGAATCCTGCATTTTTATTCCTGTTCACCTTCTTGATATAGCTGTTCTGTTCCACAGTTATACATTCATTGAATTTCTTTCCACTACCCCTTGGGTACAGTCATTCCTTTCTTCAGCTCTTTGTATTGCTTCCAGAACTCTCTGAAGGGCTGGTTTTCTGGACATGAATTCCTTCAGCCTGTTTATGTCATGGAAGATTTTTCTTTCCCCTTCGACTATAATAGACATTTTGGCTGGGTATAGTAATCTGGGTTGGCATCTGTGGTCATTTAAAACTGGGAATCCTTTGGTCCAGGCTCTTCTGGCTTCCATAGTTTGCACTGAAATGTCAGCTGTAATCCTAATGGGTTTTCCTTTATGTATGACTTTTTGTTTGTCTTTTGCAGCTTTCAGTATTGTCTTTGTTTTGTACATGTAGTGTTTTTACTATGATGTGCCGCGGAGAATTTCTTTTCTGGTCCTGTCTGTTTGGTGTTCTATATGCTTCTTGTATTTGTATGGGCAAATCTTTCTTTCATTTTGGGAAATTTTCTTCCACGATTCTGTTGAAGATCTGGTCCATGCCATTATCTTGGGATTCTTCTCCTTCCTATATGCCTATAATTCGTAAGTTTGGTCTTTTTATGGTATCACTCAATTCCTGCATATTCCATTCTTGTGATTTCTTAAATTTTTCATAATCTTTGCTTGAGTGGTCTAGTTCATCCACTTTATCTTCCAGTCTTGATA
>NW_008337322.1:1495659-1497790 GCF_000622305.1 Nannospalax galili | reverse complement strand
TGCTCTCAGGCTTTCTCCTAAGGTCTGTATCCCTCCAGGAAAGATTTTGGCCTCAGGAATTTGGGGGTTGGACTGGCCTGGAAGCCAGACCCAGGAAAGATGCTGGTCTAGGGCAGCTGGTGGCCATGCCACTCAGAGATGCAAAGGAAGATGAAGGCAGGAAGTGGCCCCAAGAGCTCCTGGGGACTGCAGGGATGTACTGGGATGGTCTGGATGCAAAGGATCAAGAAGCTGAGAGGTCAGCACTGGTGTTCAGGAAAGATGCTGGTGGGTTGTACAGCCCAGGGAAGCAGAGGGAGGTGAGGGCAGGACCAGGCCCAGAGGCTCCTGGGGCTGGTTGTTCTGGATACAAAGGATAAGGAAGCAGTGGTGTTTGCCAGTGGTGGATGTCTGGGATGCCAAGACAAGGAACGGGACAGGACCGAGGCTAAGAGGAGAGAAGGTCAGGGGAGATGGGAGGGTGAACGAGGCTGTAGGAGTCAAGGCGTGGAGGGTGCGATAGACTTACCCAGGAGAGATGCTGGTGGGTTGTTCAGGCCCAGGGAAGCAGAGGGAGGTAAGACCTGGACCAGGCCCATAAGGCTCCTGGGGACTACAAGAAGGAACTGGGTTCCTCTGGATGCAAGGGATCAGGAAGCAGTGGTGGTTCCGGGGCTGATAGGTCAGCCCCAGTGTCCGAGAAAGTAGCTGGCAGCCCAGGGAAGCTGAGGGATGTTGTCCTTGCCCCAAGTTTTAATTAATTGGAATTTATAGTTAACTTTTTTCAGTTCTTGGTATGTTTCAGACACTAATCCTCAGCCGATGCATAGCTGGTAGGATTTTCCCCACTGTTTAGGTTGTCACCTCCCTGGAGTGATGCTGTCCTTCGCTGCACAGAGACTTTTAGTTTCAGGAGGTCCATTTGTCAACTGTTGGTCTTATGGTCTGTGCTATCAGGGTCCTGTTCAGAAAGTCCTTTCCCATGCCAGTAAGTTTAAGTTTCTCTAATTCCTCCTCTGTTAGACAAAGGGCCTCAGGTCTTATGTTGAAGTCCTTGACCCCTTTCTTTTCAATATACATCTTTAACTGAAATTTTGTGCTTTTTGTTATATATATATGTCTATTTTGAGACAGGGTCTCCCTGTATCCCCAGCTGACCTGAAACTCTCTATGTAGACAGGGCTATTCTCAAACTCACAGATATCTCCTTGCCTCTGCCTCTCAAGTGCTGGGATTAAAGGCGTGCACCACCATGCCTGGTATATTTCTTGTATCTTAATCTGGTTAAGATACCCCTCCCCTATCTGCAGCCCCATAGCCCATTCATTCTGTAATAGTAAGGCCTATTGAGTCAAGTTTGTGTCCACAGATATTCCTCACTGAAGGCTGGTTAGCCTATCCAGTATCATTCCCTCAAAGAAAGCCAATTCTCCTTCGCCCAGCAGGCAGGGAGAGGATGAAAGTGAAAGAGAGAGTAATCTGCAGCTTGTATGGAGAATACAGAACCATATGGACTTCCCAGCCTCACTCCGTGTGAAGTCCATCACTACCTCCACCTCAGCCTCCAGGGATGGTATAACCATGTTTATACAGACAGCATGGATGCCTGGGTTCTAACTTTTCCATTCAGTAATTACAGGCCCTTGATATTTATGTGGCTGTCCAAATTGCTCCATGTGAGTTTAGTGGAAGATCAAGACCGCCAGTTCTGTTAGGTACAAAATTATTCCTGATGAGGTTTTTGTTTGTAGTGTGTGTGTGTGTGTGTGTGTGTGTGTGTGTGTGTGTTTGGTGTATGTACACATGCCTGTGCAAAGACCAAAAGCGGAGGTCTAGTGTCCTGCTCTACTCCTGTTTACATTATTCCCTTCAGACAGGGTGTCTCATAGAACCTGGAGATCACTGACCAACCAGCAAGGCCCAGTGATCCTCTTGTCTCTGTCCCCTCAGCCCTGGGATTGTAAGTGTCAAGGTCACACCAAGATTTTTATGAGTGTCTGGAATCTAAACCAATGGTTGTTCAGCAAGAACTCCTACACACTGAGCCATCTCTGTACCTTATCTTATCTAAGAATGGTAATTCTATCCAGTAGTTACACCAGTGTAAAGACTTTTTTTCTCTTAATATTTAGGTAATGTCAGCTATGCTGTG
>NW_008337322.1:1477956-1495542 GCF_000622305.1 Nannospalax galili | reverse complement strand
AGATATATGGAAATTACTAATTTTACCAGTTAGTGATTTTAAAATTACTTATTACTTATGAAATTACTAATTTTACAAGTTATGTGAAAAACTACATTAAAATGAAAATAATAACAAAAATGTCCTTCCTTGCCCTTATCACCTGAGTCAAATGAATGGGCTCAACATTCCTGTTGTCCAGATCAGTCATGTAATCTAGCACTTGCATCCAGGTGGAAGCCATAAAACCTTGAACTCACCCTCTCTGTTGTTTGAGAGCCTCATTCTAGGGGAGGCCTGGCTCAGGCCTCAGGGGACATAATGATACATAGATCGGGCAAGAAAAGTCTCAAAACAGGCCTTGTGTTCGCCAGGTCTATTCCACAGGATACCTTTCCACACGATACTTTTCATTGTCCAATCTTATTTCTGCATGGCTCTGCAGTCTTCAAGAGACCCAAGAAGAAAAAGAACAATTAAAATCATTTAGCACTATCTCTATTTCATAGGGTCCTAGGAGTGTATGTGCCTACTACCTGTAGTTATGGAGCAGTAAGTCTGGTTACATTAATCTCTCAGTTTCAAAGAACTATTGAATGTGGTTTTCATGTTATATTTGATTCATAAATTAAAATTATGCTTTTAAATTCCTAAGCAAATGAGTTTTAAAGTTTTCTGATTGAATTTGGAATTTGCTAAAAGTTATTTTAGGATGTTGTCTGGGGCATTCATTTAAAAAGATGATTTATAGTCTAAGTCTACATTGAAATAGTCTGGATTTGTAATCTAGCTTTTGTATTGTATTTAAATATGCATAGGCTTATGATCTACTGTGTTTCTAATGCAATGTATTAATTAAGAAAACAGTAATTTAATGCACTTCAGGAATTATTTTCTTCCTTTTTCTCCTTTAAGGCTTCTTGTACTTTGAGAAGAAGCTGTTAGAGAACAATAGATTTAAGATCACATGTCATCCTAGAAATTAAATCATTTTTCATGATGATCATGATATAACCAAGCCTCTCTCTAATACTGCTTATTGCTCTAAATTCTACTTTGTTATACTTAATAATACGGAAGTCACGATATAGTCCTTGCTTTTACTTTTCTTAAGATCATATTTTAGCATGCCACTTTTATTTATTATGAAGACAGTTTTCTAAGACAGAATTCTCATTTTGTAATGCCTGCTGCTTCAAATTCACGATCCTCTGGTTTCAGCATTCTGGGCATTAATTACAGATGTGCACCACTGAGCCCATCAACACCAAACCCTCTTTAGCTGCCTCACGTTTCCTGACAGCCACATAGGCTACCTGTCCCCATTCAGGTCACCCCAAAACTCTGCCACCGTTCACCAGGGGCCATCCCCTCCTCCTGGCTCTTTCTCTCCCTTTGGGACTAGCCAGATCCCAGTCCCTACCATAGACACCTCTGACTTCCCAGATTTCCTGGTCCCTCCCTCATTTCAGCATGCACAGGAGCCCTGCCAGTGCCTGACTGGGGCTGGAACCCATTTTTCTCATTTGGCCTTGTGACCCAGGATCGGTTCGCACTGACAGAGAAAACTTGTATAAAGATCCTTGACCAATGCAATGTCGGCACTAGGCTGAGCTGACAAGCAGAAGACCCGGGATAGAGGATGTGTCCCTAACACCATGCAGAGGAAACGACATCTCAACCCTGCTATTAGCTGCTCCTGAAGAGTGTAAACACTCCTGTTGAACAAATAAAGGTGGTTTAAGCAGAAAAGAAACACTCAACCAGCAAACACACTCCAGATGCAGAAAGTGCAGAAATAAGAAGAGCACGAGAAACCACAATGACGTGACTTCTCCAAACAGGACATAGTCAGGGGCCTAATGAAAATGACATGGAAGAACTTCCAGAGAAAGAACTCAAAATTGTTACAACTTACTCAACTCAAAGACAACAAAGATAATCATATAAATGAAATAAGGAAGAAGGTCCGAGTCAGGAAAGCAGAGTTCAAAGTGCTGTGGAAGAAATCTCAAACTGAAATGAGGCGGGAATTGAAAAACTTAATAAGCCAAATAAAAACGTGAGTGAAAAGCCCCGGAAGTACAATGGATCATGCAGAAAACAGAGAATCAGGGATGAAGGGCAGAGTAGAGGGATTATATCACTTTGTGAAAAATCAACGACAAATTAAAACACATATGAAAGGAACCTGGGAGAGTTTTAGGCCACCATGAAAAGACCCAAACCTTGAACCACGGGCAGAGAATGAGAAGAATACCGCAACAAAGGCATAGAAAGTATCTTCCACAAAATCATAGAAGAAAATTTCCAAAACCTAGAGAAAGAGATGCCCATCCAGTTGCAAGAGGCCTAAAAGACGCCAAATAGACAGGACCACAAAGAAATTCCTCATGACGTATCATAGCAAAATATTAAAAACACAGAATAAAGAAAGAAAGCTGCAAGAGAGAAAGATCAAGCCCCATGTAAAGGCAAGTCTGGTCGAAAACCACCTGGTAAGTTGAAAGAAACCTCTAAGGCCAGAAGGTCCTGGAATGATGGATTCCAAGTCCTGAAAGACTGTAGCTGTCAACCCAGAACAACACACCATGAAAACTGTCAATGGAAATTGAAGGAGAAGTAATAACCTCTACATTTTAAAGAAGCAGCTAAAGGACTTCTTAAAGTCAGCTCAACAGCAGATGCTTGAAAGAGCACTTCAGTGTGAACAGAAGACATCAACTCTCAAGTTATCTCAGCAAATACAATACAACTGAAATAAAATCCTGTGTTCTCTGACCTCAAAGGAAGAGAGGTGGAAATCAACAGCACCAGGAACCACAGAAGGAACACACTCTCGTGCAAACTAAACAACACATTTTTAAATGAAAACTGGGTAAAGAGAAAAAGGAACATGAGGTTGGTTGTGTAGGGAGGTGGGGGTAGATCTTGGAATTGGGGGACGGAGACATAGGATCAAAATACATTTCATGAAGCTCCCAAGAAATGAATGTCAATATTTTTAAAATAATTGCAAACTGTAAGAGCACATCAAATATTACCCACCTTGATCAATTCTGCTTTAGTCCAGAGATGCAGGGATGGTTCAACACATGTAAATCAATACATGTAATCCAACAGGAGAACAAACCCAAGGACAGAATCCACATGATCATCTCATTAGAAGTCCAGCTGGTCTTGACAGAATTAAACATCCATTCATGACTAAACTCCTGGAGAATCTAGGGACATGGGGACCTAGTTCCACATAGGGGAACATACAACAAGCTCACAGCCAACATCATGTTAAGTGGATAAAAACCCAAAACATATCCACTCATACCAGGAAGAACATGAGGATGTGCATTCTCTCCAGCAGATTGCTTGAGGTTTGAGCTGGAGCAGTAATACAAGTGCGGAGATAAAGTGTAACCGACTGGAAAGGAAGAAGTAAAAGTGTGCTGCCTCCCAACAGCCATCACTGACAAAAGTTCCTTTGGTTTGGGTTTCTTACCACTTCCTACGTCTGTGCTGGGATTTTGTCTGATTTGCACTTGCACAGAATTTGTGCGTGCTGTCACCATGGCTGTGAGTTCGTATGAGTAAATGATCAGCTGTCTGGAAGACTCTGGTTTTAACTAGAGCAATAAGACAAATGGAGATAAAGTGCTTACAAACTGGAAAAGAAGGCATCAAAGGATCTGTATCTGTAGATGATATACCGTGGATGAACTTCTACTAAGGGACTTCTGGGCGCACTAACCTGACTGGATAGGCCTTAACGCAGTTGACAGAATACATTAAATCTGGTAGGGTGGGGGCTATAGAGGGGTTTGGATGGAGGGGGGTGTAAAGATGATTAAAATGTTTTGTATGAAATACACAAAAAGTTAATTAAAACATACATCAAAAAGACTCATAAAAGCTTTCTGGGAGAAAACTCCTAGAGCTGATAAAAAAAACTTTCAGCAATGTAGCAGGATGAAAATCAGGTAACCTTCTTATATTTTAACAACAAGCATCCTGAGAAAGAAATGGAAAAGAATCCCATTCATGATGGCCCCAAAATACCTTAGAATAAATCTAACCAAGAAAGTGAATGATTTGTATAATTAAAGTCTTAAGACATTCAAGAAAGAAATTGAAGAAACCACCAGAAGATGGATAATTTCCCATACTCCTAGATCACCAGGATTAACATTGTGAAAATGGACACTCTACCTAAAGGAGTCTGTACACTCAATACAATCTCTATCAAAATTCCATAATTCATTACAGAAATTGCAAAATTAATCTCAAATTCTAGCCAACACAGTCCTGAAAAGAAGACCTGGAAGCTTCACTACCCCAGACTTTAAGGTATACTTCAGAGACACAGTAATTAAAACAGCCTGGACTGGCATAAGAACAGACAAGACACGTTCATCAGTGAAACAGAAATGAGGTCCTACATGTAAGTCCACATACATTCAGGCACCTAATTTTTGGCAAAGGAGCCAAAATACACATTGGATAAAAGACAGCATCTTCAACAAACGGTGCTGGTTGAACTGAATGGCTACACGCAGAAGAATGAAAATAATTTGTATCTCTCACTACATAAAACTCAGCTTCCAACAGATCAAGAACCTTCAGAGTCCATGATTTTGTATTTCTTTACCACTAAGTAGAGCTCCATTGTGTAAGTGTACCACAGTTTCATTATCCACAGGTCCGTTGCAGATATTTAGACTGTTTCTCTTTCTTAGCTGTTGTGAAAAAAGCAGTACCAAACATGGACGCACAACTACCTCTCTAGTACGATGTGTCCCTTGTGTTTATGCCAAGGAGTGGTATAACTGGGTCATAGGGTAAATTCATTTTTAGTGTTTTTTTTAAGAGTTCTTCACACTGCTTTTCATAGTGGTTGCACCATTTCATAATCCAAACAGCAGTGAATGAGCATTCCCTTTCTCCACATCCTCTCCCACATTTAGTGTCATTTATTCTCTTTATCTTAGCCAACGTTAACCAAGGAACTATTGGCAGCTGATCACTGCTGGCCTGTGTCCTACTCATGCTGAACATATATACACATGTATTCCTCATTCATTCGTTCACCTACCTGTAGGATGAGTGAGTTCCCCAAATCTATTGAATCGCTGTCCAAATTTCCAAAGATCTGCCTCATAAATAACTACTGTGCTCGACACGCCCGACGGAAACAATGTAAGAAGGAACAATTTCTAAGATGCTTGGTTTCAGGGACATCAGATCCTCATGGGGGCAGGGGGAGCACATGGAGGAACACAGGTCATGTCACGGAGGCCGAAGCAGAGAGGAGGTGGATGCCGCTTCTCGCCCGCATTCTCCCCTTCCTCCTTTGACTCCTCCTGCGCTCCTCACCCAGAAGGTCTCGTCACCTCTACTCGGTGTTTCTTCCCTTCTCCCTACTTCTCTCTGGAAATGCAGATGTGCCCACAGGTGTTTCTTACCAGTCCTCTGGATGTTTCCAGATTTACACAATGAAGACTGGCCATCCCAGGCCCCAAGTCTGGCACCCTCTACCTTGAACTCATTCATCACAATGATTTGTTCTTGAATTCAAAGCAGTGATCTAGAGTTACTTGTGGGCCTCAGAGTTACAGTTCACCTCTGTCAGGCATCACTTTAATTCATCACAAAGTATTCTAGGCTGAGCACAGAGGTTTCAATATGCTCTTCAGACACTGATTTAATTTAGCCTGAACTGCAGTCATTGTCAACTTTAGGAAACCTTAGATAGCCTCTGTCAATTTACTTTACTAAACAGTCAGTTCGCACCCCTCTCCTATGCCTATGCTTTGTGGGTTTTAGAAAAAGTATCCAGTCTTTTTCTGCAGGTCCTAGGTGAATTTAGGTGAAATATGAGTCTTTAATAAAAATTTCACATATCCTAAGGTATACTGACATGCCAAATGTCACATATTTTAAAATTTTTATTCATTGCACAGGAAAAAAACATTTTCTAGACACTTTGTCATCCCGGACAACTTACTTGTATCTGCATCAGGATGTAAGAAGATCTAACAGGAAAGAGAGTTCTGGTTTGATTGGTTTGATCTGTTTCAACCATTAATATGTATCCCTGTGAGGATACCAACCCATTTATATGAATGAATATTGACTACTGTTTTTGTAGCTCCTCACACATTTTAGGAAAGCATACTATTCTTCCCCAAAGTCTAGCTCACAGAAATTAAAATTTAAAATTACGATAGAAGTCAGGTGTGATGACATATGCCTTTAATCTCAGCAACCCCAAGGCAGAAGAAGCAAGATCTGTGTGACTTCAAGGCCAGCCTGGTCTGTGTAGTGAGTTCCAGGCCAGTTTAGGCTACAGGGAAAACTCGTCTCAAAAAAAATGCCCAAACAAAAGAAAACCCACAGAAAATGATGTTAAAGATTAGAGAGTTTAAGATATCTATTAATTACATAAAAATCAGGAAAACTATCCCCATTTTCCCATCCCCCCTTGAGAATGCCTGTTTCCTGTGATGCCCCCTCTGAGCTCCTTGTTCCCCTTTACCTCTGTGCTTCCTTGTGTAACCGCCTATCTTCCTCTCCTAGTTAAACACCCCCATTTCACCCTTGGTAACATTTGTCTCCTATTGTCCCCCTCTCTCTCAGGCTCCTTCCGTCCCTTTACCTCCCTGGTTTCTAATGCTTAGCTGGTGTGAAAATTCAGAGGGAAATGCATTAATTCAAAAGCCTACTGAAAAATATACATACAATATCTGTATATGAGGGCACATGTATAACTGAAGGCTATATAACAAGAAACAGTGCCTGACAGGAGAGACCTCCCTTCAATTTACTGATCTTGGTAGCCCAAGAGCCCCCCAAATTACACAGGTTATTGCCACAGCCCTTGATTAACTCCTAGAACTTGAGGGTAAGACCATATTGCTGAAGACAAAACATACTTTGGACACAGGACTTGGAGCAGTGGAGAGGAACTAACCTGGAAGCTGTCTCCCTAAAGACTAGCTCTCATAGTTCTGGAGGCCACTATGCAAGCAGCTAAGGGAAAAATTAATCAATTGTCCAACCTCAGCTTTAAAGCCTAATAACTACAGCACAGCAAGCTATACTGGTGTAGTACTGGCACTTCTGTCTTAGGGGTAATCAACAGCTACCTAATTGGAGTTAAAGCCCTCTCAATGGGAGATAACGTGTGTGGTACTGTAAACATAGCCAAATACACATGCCTAGAGAGGTCATAGAGCTTAGAGAAAACCCCAGGGGTATCACATTCCTAGAAAAATAATTTCTTAGTATATGTTAAATATAGATTCTTATATTCATAGACAAGTATGCCAATTACCACTTACCAAAGCAATTTCTTTTGTAATAAATGGAAATTATGGCAGAGTTCCACAACTGTTCACAAACAGAGAATACGTGTTTTGGAGATGGTCAGCCCTAACTGACACATCTACAATGGACCTTATATATCTAAGGGTCACAGAACATAGTGGAACAAGAGGGAGAGAGAATAGTAACGCATCCCTCAGTTTTCATCAGCAAAGCTTCCTCATGCAACAGAAGGTAATGAACACAATAGGTCACAACTGGCCAAAGTGTAAAGAACGAGAGACACAGAGTGTGGGTCCCTGGACAGGACTTCTATATTAAACTTCACCTACCCAGGGCTCAGGGACCATTGAGGAAGAGGGGCAGAAAGAATGCAAGAGCCAGAAGAGGGGGTGTATGATCATAATAAACAGAGTCTTACAGGCTCCCAGGACCTGGCTTGTAGGAAATTGTAGCAATGGTGACAGCATGCAGAAGACCCATGGAAATTCAGTCAGAAAAACCACCGTAGAACTGGGGAAACGGGCAGGAGGCCAGAACTTTGGTGAGGAACTATTGGCAGCTGATTACCGTTGGGTGAGGGAGTGCTGATGCATATCTTTTAACTTTTCTTAAAATATTTATTATTTTTATTTTATGTGTATAAGTGCACTCATGTCGTGTCACGCCTGTGGAGGTCAGGAGATGATCCCCTGTAACTGGAGTTACAGATGGTTGTCAGCCGCCATGTGGGTGCTGGGAATCCACCTGGTTCTCTGTAAGAGCGGTCAGTGCTCTCAACAGCTCAGCCATGTTTTTAGCCTCGCAGAGAGCTCTCTTTCGTAAAGGGGGTGACATTATACAGCCTGAACGTGCTCCAGTGGATGAACTCCTACTGAGAGGCATCTGGTACACAAACTTGACTTGCTAGACCTTAACGTATATGACAGAATGCATGAAAACCTGTGCGTGGGCTATATGGGGTGTGTCTAGGGAAAGGGGGCTATATACAATTAATATTCATTGTATTAAATCTACAAAATCAGTAAAAATTCAACAAAATATGTATTTATAAAAGAATTACATGACATTAGCAAATCTAAAAACACAAACATTTTAGATATAATAAATTAAATTTTCTTGAGTTTTTTTTTTTTTGTCTTTTTGAGACAGGGTCTCCCAGCTGGCCTGGAATTCCCTGTGTAGATCAGGCTGACCTAGAATTTTCAGAGATCGGCCTGCCTCTGCCTCCCAAGCACTGGGATTAAAGGCATGGGCCATCATGCCCAGCTAATTTGACCCACAAAAATTCTAACAACAGAAAAAATCCTAGGGAATAATACTTTAAATGTCTGTCTCTTTAACTCTCTGGTGATTGTCAGCTTGGCTGGGTTCAGAATCCCTGGGAAACTGAAAATGGTTGATACTGAATATCTCTGATCAGGTGATTCCAGACATAGACTGCAATGAGCAAAGTTCACAGGGAAGGACCCGCCTGACTGTGTGAGGCCTAATCTTGTGGGCCTAGGAGGGAAGAGATGGGAAGAGGGGAACTCGGGCAAGCTCCCAGCTTCTTCCTGAGCGGCAAAGAGAAGGGGAGCTGGGCGAGCACACGCGTTCTTCAGGAATGAGGGTGTTAGAAGGCAGTTCAGGCAGGCACAAGGCATTTTCACTCTTCATGGGCAGCCCTGCTGATGTCTCAGCCTTCCAACATGGACTCACATCAGAGGCTCCAGGACCTGCCCAGCCTTCATCCTGGAGCTGACATCGCTCTATCGGTTTCTCTTGTGCAGAGGCTTTGGATTTGGAAACTCCAGGTACAGGTGAACACTTTGGGATAATCCAGTTTGGTCCTGCCAGACAATTTAATAAGTGTCCTATTATAATCGTACACCACACACACACACACACGTTCTATTCTATAGGTTATGTTCCTCTGAAAAGCCTAGCCTGATAGAGTTGCTGTAGTAAATGTGTTCATGTATGATGATCATGACTGTGTTATTCCATGTGCATTCACTGCGGCAGAACTAATGCTACATCCTGTCTTGTATTCAAGAGTTTCTGTAATAATTTTCACATAATTTTCCTTATCTTACCACCTCCTGTAGTTAGTGAGTATGTCAGTTATATAATTACGTCACTTTTGTTTCCCACTCTTCAGCTCTACATATGTGATCTATATCCACATGAGGCCGTTGTGATGATCATGGTTCTGTGTTCTGTTTATGTGCATTTTTTTTTGTCTTTTTGAGACAGAGTCTCTCTGTAGCCCCAGCTGTCCTGGAACTCACTATGTAGATCAGGCTGGTCTTGAACTCACAGAGATCCTCCTGCCTCTGCCTCCCAAGTGCTGGGATTAAAGGCATGTGCCACCATGCCTGGCTTATGTACATTACTTTTTCATTTGATTTTTATTTTATCTTGGATACCCGGGAACAGGAATTGTGAATGGTCGTTAACTGCCGTGTTGTTGATGTGAACCAAACCCTGGTCCTCCGCTCTTGAACCATTTCTTTAGACTCTATGCGTGTTTGGTTTTGATGGTAAGGGCACCTTGTATTTCTTGAATCAGTTACAGTACCCATTCCTGCATAAGAATTTCATCCATAGGAAACGTGGGAGGAGAGGAGGGAAAGTGGACTCGAGGGAGGAGCCGAGACCAGCGACCTGTGTTGTACACTAGACGCAGGTGTCCTCTGTAGGACAGCAGGCTGGGTTTCAGGGCCTTCTCTCCTGAATGCCACTGCTCAGGACAAAGACAGTGAACTGCTCCACCTCCGTTTTCACCATAGCAGATCCCTCCTTATTTTGAGTATGACAGTTTGAAGATATCTGTTCCTTATCATGCAAGTGATAACTAAATAGCTCAGCGTCCAGAAAGTGAGCTTGGGCTGTCTCTTCTCTCTTACTTTGGGGGCTGGCGATGGAGAAGGGATATAACAGTGCTGTGACTGTGAGTTTATTGGTCCCGGTGTTAACCCAGATTGTTAGTACATGAAATGGGAGTCAATCAAGACAGGAAAGAAATCCAGTTAGTTCTGATATAAGGACACATTGTCTTCGGGCTAGTTCTATTGTTTTCCAGCAGTGGGGTTCCCTACAACAGTTTAGAAAAGAACAAAAGCCCAGAGCTGGATTTTCACAGTGATGGATCACAGACTTACACCGAAAACATGAGCAGTCAGTGAACAGTATTTTTTGTTGTTCTTCTTCCTTTACAGTTCCAAAGATTGTCTTCTATAGATATCCATGTTTTCCTAGAACAGAAATAAGTGATAGCAGACCATGGAGTTGAGCAGTTAGAGCAGAGCTCAAAACTCTCAGCATGGACCAAAAGCCTATGTGTTGTGATTTCCTGTGCAGTACACCTAATTAACTTTACTTAAAAATCAGTTCCCTACTTCCAGTAACACATAAAAGTCACCACTCCAAGCAAGTCTTCTTAAAAAACTTCATAGGGAATTATGGGAATTATGGGTATGTGTGCTCAGGAACTTTCACTGCACTTGCTGTGTGTATGTGTGGCTATGTTGTCTGTGTGTGTGTCTATGTATATGCATGAGTATGTGTATATGTATGTGAGACAGTGTATGGGTGCATATGTGTGTGAAGTGTATATGTGTTTGTTCATGTGTGTTATGTTTGTGTGTGTGTCTGTATGTGTGTATGTCTCTGGTGTCTCTGTCTGTGCAGAGTCTGGAGGCCAGAGGCTGCAGGTTACTGTTTTACTTAATTGCTCTCTCCTCATTTTTGAGACAGGTACTCTAACTGAACCTGGAACTCACTGATTTGCTTAGACTTGCTGGCCAGCAAGTTCCAGAGCCCGTCTTGTCTTGGCTCAGTTCTGTGTTCACAGTACCCACTGCAGTACCCACCTTTTTACATATGAGATAAGTAGACATTAAGGGTCCTCAAGACTGCTTGGCAAGCATTTTATCAACAGAGACATCCCACCAGCCCTTGCTGGTCCTTCTAAGCAGACACTGTCTGATTTCTTTTTAGCATTCATACTTGCTCAGGATGGAGTCTGTTCTGAAGGAACCAACCACCCAGCACAGTATTAACACATAGAAATTGGTTCTGGGGAAAGGATTCATGAGTCCTAGAAGCCAGGAAAACTATGCTACTCATAGCGACACAGACAAGATTGGGTTCTGGGCTCTAACATCTCAAAGTCACCTTCAGAAATTTAAATTTACTTTTGTGCCTTTGGGAATGTTTCGGTTACCTTTTCTATAAATTATTTTTTCAAAGTTTTTTTTTTCCTTTTTTCTTTCTTTTTTAGACAGGGTCTCCCTGTAGCCCCAGCTGCCCTAGAAAACAGTCAAAAGTTTTCAGGGTTATAGTAAGACACAGTCAAAAGTAATGTAGTGTTATAAAATGTTTGTTGAACTACAAAGTAGCACAAAGAGGTGGGTCTGTAAGAACAAAGGCACTAGTGATAATAATCACAAAACAGTGTAAAACACAGCCCGGTGTGTTGGCCCACACATTTAATCTCAGCATTCTGGAGGCAAAGGCAGGCTGATCTCTGAGACAGAGGCCAGCCTGGTCTTGGTGAGTTCTAGGTCAGGGGCTACAGGAAGACCCTCTCTCAGAAAAACAAATCAAATCAAGAAAAAATGCTGGAGATCATGTCTATTTGTCGAGGGAAATGTGAAAGAACCTGGAAATGTACTTTTAAAACTATCAGAAAAAAAAAAAAAGTGACTATTTTATTAGAGCCAAATAGCTTTTAAAGCTTTTGAATCTAAATGTGAAAATTTAATGACTTGAATCTTAAGTATCATCTGTCATTGCAACATCCGAAGTGAAATTGTCCCCGTCTGTTTCACGACATCCCAGGTGCAGGAGAACACAGCAGACACGAAGTCAGCCTCTTCACTGCCTTGTCCAGAGAACCACGGGAGAGACCTGCTTGCATCTGCCTCAGAGCAGAGCAGGATCCCAAGACAAGGAAGAGACAGATGCACATGGAGTGGCTGGCGCTGCCTCATCTTAGACACCTACCAGCTCTGTCAAACAGCAGCCAACACTGCTGTCATAAGGATTGTCTAAGTCTCGTGTACCTGCCTCATTTCCCTGTTTTTGTTTTATTTTCTCCAATGTTTGAGATTTTCCTTGCAAAAACTATCACCCCTTCAAATCTCTTCAAGTGATTTCCCCATGTTTTCTGTACCCGTATCATAATTTTTAGTCCTCAGTTGAGGGGTTTGGTTCATTTGCAGTTGATTTTTTTGTGTAGTTAGTATTCTTGTTTGCTTTCTATTTCTGTGGTAAAATGCTAACCAAAAGGAACTTGTGGAGGAATGGGTTGATTTCGTCTTACCGTAGCATCCTTCATAGACGGAAGCCAGGGCAGGAGCTCAAGCAGTGACCTGGGGTAGAAACTAAAGACAGACACCCTGGAGGAAGTTGTGTTTAACAAATATTAGTTGAGCCTATTTGTGGTTGCATTGCTATCATCTATCATCTATCAATCAATCAATCAATCAATCAGTCAGTCAATCATCTATCATCTATCTATATCTATGATTTATCTGTCTATCATCTATCTAATATCTATCTATCTATCATTTATCTATCATCTATCTATCTATTATCATCTATTAAATACTGGTCAAATCAGGGTAGTTAACATGTATATATTATGAATGATGGAAGCTTAGTAGGCTTCTCCTTCCGACTGGTGCTCAGCCTGCTTTTTTATAACCCAGGACCACCTACCCATGCCTGGCCCCATCTAGACTGGGCTCTGACATCACTCAACAGTCAAGAAAATGCCTCACAGACATCCCACAGGAAAGTCCCATAGGGGAAATCCCTCAGTTGAGGTCCCTTCTTGCCAGTGTGTCAAGGGGACACCTGAAGCAGTCCAGCACAGTGAGGGACAAGAGTGAAACTTCTTTTTTCTGCCCATGAACGTGTCGTTTTCCAAGAACACACACTGAATGAGGAATTCTTCTTCCTCAAATGCTGGTTTTTTTTCTATGAGTCATTTGACTTGAATGCAAAGAGAGATTTGTGAGAAGTCTTATCATTCCTGTTTCTGTTCATTTACTTCTATATTAATACCATGCTGTTTTGATTACGGCATGCAATATATTTTGAAGTGAAGGAGGGATTGTGTTATCTCTGACTTTGTTTTTCTTGACAATTGCTTTAGTTATTTGGGGGGTTTATGTTTTCATACAATTTAAGGATTGGTGTTTCTAATTCTGCTAAAAGTGTAATTTCTGTATTGATGATGGGTAATTTCTGTACTGATGATGGGCAATTTCTGTACTGATGATGGGTAGTTTCTCTATAAATTATGGCCATACTGCATCTATGTTGCTTCAGTTGTATGGATATTTTAGGGAAGAGAAATTCAAATGACCAAGAAAATTATGGAAAAAATAGTCTGTTTGATTCGCCATTAGGGAAGTTCAAATACAAACCACAGATGTGGTATCAGTTTACCCCATTTACACTGTGCATAAACAAAGTCAAAAATAAGATTAAAAATGCCAGGAAGAATGCAGAGGAGAAGCCTTTACACTGATAGTGGTTGGGAAATTAATAGAGTCTCTGGAAATTGGAATTTCTTCAAAGAGCTGAATGTAGATCTAGCATCTGATCCTGTTAGTGCTCTTGGGGTTTACGCCCAAAGACAAAGGTAGTACCCTATCAAAGGTGCCTCTGTGCTGCACCAATCACAGTACCTGAGACATGAGGCAGCTTGGAGACCCATCACCAGGGACATGGGCAGTGAGCTCAGAGCAGAGGAGGCAGTGAAATATTACTCACTGATGAAAAGGACTGGCATCCTGTCTAACCAGATCAATCAACCTGGAAATAAGTCAGACACAGAAAGGCAAATGCTGCAACCCCTTTCTTCAACCGAATGGCCCTGTGGTGTTGACCAGAGGCTGGGAGGGCCGTGGGGATGGGACAGAAGGGGAGGGTGGCCAGAGCAGCTCAGACACCTTTGGAAGGAGTCCAATCCAGGAGACCAGAGCAGAATGATCTGACTGGGTATACAGCAAACTGTTGAAAATTTTAAGAATGAGGTCAGGAGAGGAGCTAGCAGAAAATGTTAATTACCTTACTCGGAACAGGACTTATTATAGCAGTATATGGAAATACTGCAATGTTCCCAAACATAAGCACAACTAATACTTGTACTCAAAACTATAAAGCACGTTGGTGGTGGAAGTTTGAACTACGCTGGTGGAGTCAGGGATCACCAGGCAGGAATCGTGTTGCTACAGTGCACCCCATAAACTTCTATAAGAATCAATAAAATGAACACAAAAAACTTTTATTTCTTCAATATAAGGATGTTTCTAAGTTTATAACTGAGACTATTTTGTGAATTTTCTTTTGTTTTGATGTATAGTAATTAGTAGAATGAGAGTTCATCTTAAAATTTTATTAAAAATATCCTTTGCTGGTATTGGAGAGATGGCTGAGTGGCTAAATGCATTTACTGGTCTTGGAGAAGATCTGAGTTAGTTCCCAGTACCCACATCAGGTAGCTCATAACCACCTGTAACTCTAGGGGATCTGACGCCCTCTTCTGGACTCCATGGGCACCATACATATGTGGTAGACAACACACAGACATAGACACACACAAAAAATAGGAATGAAAAATGAATAAAAACGGAGGCTGGAGAGATGACTCAGCGGTTAAGAGCACTTGCTGCTCTTGCACAGGACACGTGTTCGATTCCCAGCTTCCATAGGTCGGCAAACAACTATCTGTAACTCTTCTGACCCACGTGGACATTGTCTGACACGGGTGTGCTTACACTCATGCAGGCAATATATTAATATATATAAAATAAAAATAAAATATTTTTAAAATATTTATTTGCTTATTTTTTGTCTTTTATAAAAATATTTTAATGAGTTTTTGTGCATTTCATATAATAAAACCTAATCAAATGTAGACCCCTTCCACCATTCGCACTTCTCTTTAGCCCCCCTCACCAGATTTCATGCATTTTGTCATATATGTTAAGTCCTATCCAGTCAGACATCTGTACCCAGATGTTTCTTGGTGCAAGTTCATCCACTGGAGTTTATGAGCCTATGTAGAATCACTCCCTTAAAGATCTACTCTCTTTTACCCCTCAGTAATCAATTGCCATTAGTTCCTTGGCTAGAATTGGGCCCAGTTCTATGCTGACTTTTTATCTGAGTCTGCATGGGTCTTATGCATGCTGTCACCATTGTTGCAAGCTCATATGAGCAAGTTCCCAGAGGCATGAGAGCCTCTGTTTCCTTATGTTCATGCACCAACCCTGGCTCTTACAAACTTTATATTCTTACAGTTGCTGTGAGTTTATAAATACATATGTGTGTCCATCTGCCAATGATGTGGACACACAGTACCAACTTTAAAGTAGATTGAGCATTTCAAGGCAACACGTTTTCTGTAAGGGAAGGGAATGTGGATGTCTACAGCCATACCACCCTAAAAGTGCCTGATCTTGTCTGACCTTGGGCACTACATAGGGTCAGTTCTGGTTTGTATTTGGAAGGCAGACAGAATGAGGGTATAAGCAGTGACTTCGTGTAACTACACTATAGATTCTCAGTATCAATAACGTTTCATGAGGCTGTAGCTCATCTTGCTTAGACTTTCTTATTAAACCAAGACCTTGACACCTAAAATTTTAAGAATTATCATCTATCTTATGGGAACATTATCAATTAGGCCCAAACCACTGGTTAGTTGTGGCCTTTAACTGTCTCTTATTTACATAAACAAATTTTTTATGAAAAGGGATTTTTTTAAAGGTAGAGTGCCAGCAGGCGGGTGCCGAGTTCCTGCAGCCTGAGCATCCTGTGAACATCTACAGGTTCTGGGTACATACATGGATGTTGCCCCAGTAGATGCATGAGCACACAATGGGAAATTGTCTTGATGGTGTCTTCACTTGGGAAAGACGGAACGCTCACAATAAACAATAAGATGCGTAATGTGGCATTTTTATTCTTAGCTTCCTAGGACTCCACACTGATTTCCATAGTGGTGGTGAGTTTACACTCTCACCAGCAGGTAATAAAGTTCCTCTTTCCCCACATCTTCACCAGCATTTGTTGTCATTTACTTTTTGATGGCAGCCAGTCTGACTGGGGTGAGATAGAATCTCTAAGCAGTTTCACTTTGCATTTTCCAGATAACTGAGGACTTCAAACACTTTTTGATATGTGTACTGGCCATTTGGACATCATCTTTTAAGAACTGTCTGTTCAGCTCATTAGTTAATTGATTAATTGGTGGTTTAGGATTGTGGCTTCTGACATTTTCAGCTCTTCGCATACCTCACGTTAATGTCCTGTATTTGACACTTATTTTTTCCAGTCCTCTAGGTGGTCTCTTAACTTTTGCTTTTCACGCTCATGTAATCCGTCTGTCAATTTGGGGTTGTCCTCTGTGCTATTCGGATCTTTTCAGACTCTTCACGCATGCTTGTGTCTTGAACTGTTTTCCCTAACTCTTTCAGATTTCCAGATTACTCTCCAGTCTAGTTAGAATAGCTTTTTCTGCCATGTGAGAAGCCTGGATCCATGTGCAAATCTAGTTTTCCCAGCACCACTTGTTAAATAGTTTGTCTTTTCTCCAATGTTCATTTTTTGCACTTTTGTCAAAAATTCAGTGGTTGTGGCTGGAGAGATTGCTCAGTGGGTAGAGGTGTTTGTCACCAAGGCCTATGACCTAAATTCAGTCCCCAGGACCCACATGGTGGAAAAAGAGAACCGACTCCTGCAAGTTGTGATCTGTCCTCCACATGTGAGCACCCACATGCACACACATTCGCAAACAAATAAATGAAAACATTGTTAAGTTTACGTATTTGGCAGCTGTAGGTGTGCAGGCTCCTTCCTTCCTGGGTCACTTTCCCTCTTCCGTTGACCTGCAGGAGGGTTTCTGTGGCAGAACCATGTGGACTCTGTGCCTACAGTGCTGTGTTACAGTTTGAAGTCAAGTATTGAGATACTTCCCGCATTGCTTTTCAGAAAGGAACCATCATGGCTCTGGGGTCTTTGTGTTTCCAGGCGAATTTTAGGATGATTTTTGTTAATTCGTTTTGAAGCCTCATTTGATGTGATTACATCGAATCTGAGGGTGACTTTTGATAACATTACCACTTTCAAAATATTAATTCTGTTGATGCAGGAACACGGCCATCTTTCCACACTGGTGTCTTTTCCAACATCTTCAGTTTTGAAAGTTTTCATTATGAATGTCTTTCATCTCCTTGTTTGGGTATTTCTAGGTATTTTTAAAGTATTGTGAATGGAATTAAACAC
>NW_008337322.1:1463010-1477256 GCF_000622305.1 Nannospalax galili | reverse complement strand
CTCCCCCTCCTCCTCCTCCTCCTCCTTCCTCCTCCTCCTCTTCTTCTTTTTTTCTTTCTTTCCATCTTGCTGGCTTTCTTGCATCTACTTACTACTTACTTGTCCTTTTGTAGGGCTGGCTCCCAGCCCCAGGCCCTTCTACTGAGCTACATTCTCAGACTCTGGTGTTTTGGAAATAGAGTCTTACTATCTGGGGCTACTTTGAACTCTGTGACGTTCAGGGTGGTCTTGAATTTGAAATCCTCTTGCTTTACCCCCACAAATTCTGGAATTACAAGACTGTATCAACATGGCTGGCTGATTCGTTATTATTTTTGCTTGGTGGAAAATTTATAATGTAAAGTTCCAATTTGAGTGATTTTGGTATGGTAATCAACTTAGAATACTTAGAATATTTTAATTACTTTAAGTTTATTATTTCTTCATCATGAAAACATTCAATTTTTTCTGTGATTTCAAAATCTACATTATGTTGATTATATTTACCCTACAGTACAATCGAGCACAGAAACTTGTTCCTCCAAACTAGCAGTTCACAGCAGCTGTGAATCAACGATGCCTCCTTTCCTGAACTCTCTCTGGTCTCTTCACCATTGTTATACAATTGCCTTCTGTGGGATCAGCATTGAAATATTCCCCAAATTGGTCCTGTCCTGTGGTCTTGTCATTCCATTCCTGCCTTACTATGGAATCTCATGTTCTCCAGGCTCATCCCTGTGTCCAACCAATAGGATTTCATGTTCTTTATTGCTGACATTCATTCTGTGTGTTTGTGCATGCATGTGTGCACATGTGTAAGTACATGTGTGAGTGCATGTGTGTGCATATGTGTGTGTGCATGTGAGTGTAAACTGACCATTTTGTCATCCATTCATTGGTCTTATTTCTGCTTTCAAAGTAATTTTTAAAAGTTTTTTAAGTTACGTGAATGTGTGTGTGTGTGATGTAAATGTGTGTGTCTGTGTGTGGGTATGTGCGCTCATGAGTGTGGGTGCCCACAGAGTTCAGAAGCAGGAGTCAGACTCACTGGAGATGGACAGACAGGCGATTGTGAGATGCACAACATGGTTCTGGGAACCGAACTTGACAGCTGAGCCAGGGCTCTGGCCCCTTCTGTCTGATGTTAAAGTAGCTCAACATACTTTTCTCCTTCAAGAGCTGGTCCCACCCTGACCATCCATCCACACAAATCTTTCAAACTGCCTTGCTGGCATGTTATTTTTAAGTCACCTTTATAGTTTCACAAATCCTCAAAGAATCCTTGAGAGACAAGGGTGGAGTCCTTTGCTTACGTCTTTGTCTTGATTCGCTTACAGCACTGTACTTAAGAATTTTCACCGTTATTACTCTTGTGTGCTGGAATATAAGCTTAGAAATTATATATATTTTCTTCATTATTTTAAGTTCAAAGCTTTTCCTATGACTTCACCATCCCTAACATGGTGCTAAGGTAATTAGTAGAGCCTGTAGTAATAATTAAGTAAGGAAAATACTTTCTCTTTTAGAAAACATAGAAAACCATAGTGTACTAAGTGCCTAGAGTGTTCTAAGTAAGTTATCAACAGAAAAACCTGGGAAGTACATTACCATCAATCCAGTCTAAGACATCACTATCATCTTTAAACACTTACAAAAGTTGTCTCAAGAACAGGTACAAACCTGCCTGGCCCTGCCTGCTTGTTCCCATTTGAGTTGCTATCGGCACTCATCCTGAGGTAAACCAAAGACCTTCTGCTTAGAAGACCACATTTTAGATAGCTAAAAATTGAGTTTAACCCTCTGACTCTCATTCACACATATACATATCAACAGTGGTAATCCTGCCCACATAGCTCATCTTAAGCGCTCCTCCAGCAGCAGAAGGCCACGTGTGTCACAGCATCCCATGCAACAGTATCCAGAGCCATCAAGTATCATCCCCAAACTTTATTGACTCGGGTGTATTTTTTCAGAAAGCCTGCAGGAGCAGGCAGATGGCATTCTCCTATTCTGACTGTTCTACTGCAGAGACCTAAAGTTTCAACTATCAGCTACCTGCCATTCCTGGAATTGCTGCAGATAAAAACTCTTTGATGATTTCAGTTTTCTATGGCTTGCTTGCAGGCTTACAGAGAATAATTGCTACCATACGAAACGCTCCTGAAATTGACAATAAACCGGATTTGGCTGGAAGTACATTGTGATTCTGTTCTACATTGGTGTGCTGCACTGCTGGGACGAGTACTTGTGTAAAACCAAAACGCCAAACGAAGCCCAGCATTAATGGGAGTGTTGCAGAGACTCATCTTTGTGATAGTTTGACTATTCAGACAGAAATGGTTTATTAGAATGAGAACATTAGCTCCATCTCTGAGTGGATTATCTGAGTGGTGCAAACTGTTCCCTGTGACTTGGTGTGTAAGGAACAGCTCTGAAGGAACCGAAAGCGTAAAGTGTCAAGAAGGGATTTTGTAGGGAAGAGATAGAGAGGACATGAGGTGGTGTTTGTATAGAAAAAGTCATGAGGGATGTAGGCAGAACATAAAACATTGTAGAAAAAGTTATGAAAAGTAGGCAGAGAGGAAAGGAAATAGAGAACTCAGCAAATTATGTGTGCAGGATCAAGAGAGCTGGGAACAGTCTGCACTACATTTTACTTATTTTTTTGCTGGGTCACTTTATTGTGTCTATTTATATATAACATATTATAATTATTTTTGCCTATCTATATATCCATGCATATGATATTATTGTAAGACCACTAATAGGATGTGTTTTCCACAGGAAGCCATTATTAACTAGCACTGAATCATACTCAGAAGTAATTTAAGGCGTCACAAAGACAAATCTGTTTGGGGGAAATCACAAATATTGTGACACTGATTTCACAGGTTAAAAATGTGGAATCTTGGTAGGTAAGGACAACTCCTACCTCAGATTAGTATATCTTATGAAAGGTTTTTATTAAACTTTTAATATTGCCTATGCTATCTAATTCCCTACAAGTTTATCACTGTTCCGAAGCACAACAGACTTAGCGAGAGAGAAGGGGAAAACAGGTCGGAATGTGAAGGTGGACTTTATCTGCGTGTGGAGAGCTTTGACCTGCGTTATGGATGGCAGATTTTGATGCACAGAACCTGCCCATAAACAGTAACTTTGATAATGAGTCTGTGATATCATAATGAGTTGGTACCTAGGGAGCTGCCCCTGGCCTCTGCCAAGGGAATTAATAAATTAGATGCATACCAGCATGTATCCCTAGACTTACTGATTAGCAAAGGTGAAGCTTAATGTCAAATATCCTATGGCAGTAAGGAAGGCAGGTTACCACAAAGTACGGCTGGTTCAAGACAGAAGTCAGAGATAAAAGGACATGAAATGCTCTGTCCACAAGAACAAAGAAGTGAACACATCGGGAGATACTGATTTTATGTTCTTCCTCTCCCAGTTTGACTGAAGCATCCCACACAATACTCCAAGTTACACTAAAGTTCGAAAAATCCTTTCCAGTAGCGTCTTAATGATCCTGCTTTGTTAAGTCCATTTCAACTTCTAATGTGATTAATATCTGTTGAATGCCATGTGCAAGATGTGTCAATGAGCAGTCACAGATACATTGCATTTTTAATCTTCCCAACAACCCAATGGAGGCTTATTAATCCCATCTTACAGAAGAGGGAAAGTTAAAGGTGAAGTTAAATAATTGGATCAAGAATAGGCCCGATGTGGTCAGGAGGGGAGGCCAGGATGAAGGGTGATGAGTGTGAGACCCCCTCCCCAAAAGCTACAGAAAAACCATTAGAAGATCATCAAAAAAGCAGCTACTGAACCCAGGCACTGGCAAAGGGCACACGTCAAACTGAAAGACACGTGTTCAAGAAAAGTCCTGAACCTAATGGAGAATGACAATCTTCGTCTCAACTCCACGGAGAATGACGATCTTTGTTTCAACTCCATGCTATCTTTAGATTTGTGGCACTGAAATAGAAAAAAGGGCAGAAATCACAAGGCCATCTGAACAGATCAGCAGATGACTGTAAAACAGCTGGTACCATTCACAGCTGGCGATGACTGTAAACAGTGATTCAACGACTCAGGACGGAAAAGATTTTCCTTAGCCAGGTAAACACACCCACAGAAATGCTAAAACTGAAGTTATACTTAATGTTGAAAGACTAGACATTTTTCCTCCTAAAATCAACTGCAAGCCACACAGAACAGATGAGAAAGAAGGGGGGTAACTGCCCTCACTCACAGGTGACATAAGCCTGTACTTGAGAAAATAGGAAAGAAGTCAAGAAAAAATAAATGAGAAAAGAGTTCAGTAGGGTGCAGGTCAAAGTTGGGCTCTAGAATTGGAAAGCTAAGATCCAGAGAGAGAAGGTTCTCAGGAGTCATATATCTAGCTAAAAACTGTACACAGAATCAGTGAAGGGTTCTTATGCCTGAATAAGAAGCATAGAAAGTTTATTTTTAAAAATTAGCCCAAAGTTTCGATAGAAATTTCCCCCCATTCCTTGGTTCTAGCACTCTGCTACAGTGAGAATACATACTTTTGTGCAGACTGAGCCCTTGGATATGAATATTTTTGGACGTCATAGGTAAATGGATTGATGGATGGGTACACAGATATAAAATACATGAAGAATTATTCAACATATGAGACACAATCACATTACCTCTTGTTATGTTGCTGCTCTTTTTTCTGTTGCTTTCTGTAATAATCTACGAGCTGTGAATACTTAGCCTGAGTGTCAGACCTTACAAAACATTTTTTACTGTTCAGCAGAAGCTCAAGTTCACCAAGGTCCTCACACTGCCAGGTCATCAGGGCAGGAGGCCACTTGGGATATCAAATCCCTAGCTTGGACCTCTCTATCATTGCACTTAGAGGGTTAGGATACCTCCTGCTGTGCCACCCACTGGATCTGACTGAAGGATAGAGCTGTGTCTAACACCCTAGTTCCTTCCCACCAGGCAGAGACCTTCCGGAAGTCATGTTGAACCCCTAAAAAGCACTGGCTGAGAACACCATCTTTCTCATAGACTGGTCTCTACAGAAGTGATTAAGTTAAAAGAGGTCTTGGGGTAGACCTTGATTCAATCTGACTTTTTTTTTTTTCTTTTGGTCTTTTTTGAGGCAGGGTCTCCCTATAGCCTCAGCTGGTCTGGAACTCACTATGTAGACCAGGCTGGCCTTGAACTCACAGAGATCCGCCTGCCTCTGCCTCCCAAGTGCTGGGATTAAAGGAGTGTGCCACCACGCCTGGCTTATGTATTTTTAAAAGGAGATTAGAAAATTTAAGGAGACAGCAAGAGTGTCTGTGTGTGCATTGGAAAGCAGGCTTAAGATTCCAGAGGGATGAGAGGCTTGCTGGGCAGTGAGGCATGGTGGCCAGAGTGGCCAGAGCAGAAAACTGAGTACTGTCTTCAAGGAGGAGCAGGAAGCAGAGAGAACTGGGAAGGGGATGTGGCTATCTACTCTCAAACCTGCCCCGTGACATGCTTCCAGCAAGGCTACAACTCCTAAATCTCCCAACAGTGCTACCAAAACCAAAGTATTCACATACTTGGAGCCTACCCCACTGGCCCTCAGAGCTGGGAGAACTTGAACTCTTGCTCTGGAACTCAGCCAGTCTGTGCTGCTCCTGAGGGAGTCTCAGCCAGGTGACCTACTTTGTGAGGACAGGAAGTGTTGAGAGCTCACACTCAGAGGTCAGGAACTACAGACGTCTAGGAGGTAAACGTTTAAACGTTTCTTGCCTCTGCCTTCTTTTAAATAGTCCGTGTTTTCTAGCATTGATGGGTTCTCTTGTCAGCATACACATGCCGTGCGTACTTTTATAAATAGATCTGAAAGTGCTAAGTTAATGGGCTGATGGATTGGTGATTCAGATATAAGGATTTCAAAACATTTCTGAAGCCTCTGCTTGTACCTGATGGATCCTTCTGTCACTATTTTGTTTTCACAGGATTTTACTCTGGACCTGGGGCTAAGTTTACCCTAAGCATCCTCACTGTCCACCACATCCTCCTGCCTCCACCTCTGCAGTCTGGGATTACAGCTATGCTCTACCCGGGGCAGGCCCACAACTGAGGCTTCTATTCTTCTCACTGAGGGACTAACTGGCAAAGTTTGCTGTGGCATCAATGGTGACTCAAGTGTTAGGGAAGCATCCAGGAATCTGCCCCTTGGTCAGAGAAGAGCTAAACCCTTGACAATGTGTGTGGAAATTGAAATCACACACACACACACATACACACACATACACACAGATATGTACATACACACATGTAAATGTGGGCACATGACAACTTAACCTTTTGCTGTATCTGTATTGATTTCTTCTATAGGCTTTGCTTCATAATGTGCCTGAAAATTAAATCATGTATTTAGTTCCAATATGACCTAAGAACTTAATTGGATTTGTGGACAGTAATTTATGTAATATTAATGGATACTTTTCAAAAGTAGCTAATTACCAGCTGACCTTTAATTTTCCTTTTTAAAAAAGGGACTGAGACTGAGCATAATAGAGTAAAAGGAAGAGAGGGAGAAAAGGAGGAAAGGGAGGGAGGGAGGGAGGGAGGAGGAGGAGGGAGGGAGGGAGGAGGGAAAGAAGTAGAACAACAAAATCAAGATGAAAGCCCTTCAAAACCTTTGTTCCTGCCTAACAGTGTAGATTTAAATAGCAGAAAGACAGTCTATACAAGAGACATTTGGGGAGCCCTATGATACATTATACATCTGATTACCTTATGCCTTTTTAAATGGCTAAATAATTTAAATGCAATTCAATGAAATGCATTTTCTATGGGAGACTTAGGAGTTGGGCGATAGATTAAAAGCTCCTCAAAGCACAAAGATTTTTATAAGATACTGCTATGAAAATTCAGAGTCAAAGATTATATCACATTACCTGTTTTATGTAGCTAGATATCTTCATTTGGTGTTGTTTTCCTAACGGTCCTGAATAAATACATCCTGTATTGTCTGGATGCTTTGTGAAAGGAAATTAAACCTCAGCGTCTCATCACGGTTAAAACACACACAACCAAGGTTGCCTTCTTTGCTAATCAGCTTTCAAAGTTCGCCTCTCCCTTGCCTATTCCCTGCCCACCCCCCCAGGTAAGCCTTTCCTTCCTCCACAGGGACTTTATGTTCTGCAGTCCACAGTTGGAGCCTTCAGTGTCTTTTCAAGAAGCTTTTTCATGTTATGCAAAGTGTGTTGGAGAGCTGATCTCATTCCCTGGTGGGAAAGGATTTGTTTCTGAAAAAGTATCAAAACATCCTTACTAATTGGCCCCTGTGTTGGCCAGTTGACCAGAAAGGACAGGACCGAAGGGCCACTAAAACGGAGCCTCTACCTCTTGAAGTCATAGAAAGAGGTCACTACTGAGGCTAGCCAGTCTTGCCACAGAAGGGGACATTCTACTCTGCTCCTACAGACTGTGTTTTGTAGGGAAATAAAGCATTGTTGTTTTTTCTCAAATAGTGCCTAGTAATGAAAGGATTTGGTTTTACTATTTGATTCCATCTGGTAGCATAACAAAGTTAAAGCCCTTTTACGTAAGTTTTATGCAAAATGATGTTCTGGGATCACAAGGCCATTAACATGATTCTTCATTTTGATGAGGTCTGCATGTGTTCGTAGGATCCACTGTTGTGTTGGGAGACACTGGATGGTACACTCAACTGCCTCAGAGCAGCTTCTATCTGTGTTAAGTAGCTAAATCTTATCACCAAATGCATCAAGCTGAAAGTCAATAACTGAAAATAAATTTACAAGGGTTTGCCTGGGGTCTCTTAATGGTCAAACTCTTTGATTTTAGAAATTCTTGACCTGAATTGTTTCACTTTTCTCATGGCCCATTGCCAAGAGCTGATTGGCTGCTTGATCTGAGGTTTCAGTCTCTTGGTCAATATTTCTTAAAGCTAGAAGATGCTGATTCAACTATTGGCTTTGATGTGTACCACCCGTGAGTCCCTGAGTAAGAAAGTTACTACTGGGTAATGCATTTTCTGTATCTATAAATTTAACCTTGATAATATTTGCCTCCCTTAAGCCACATAAATCATGAGTTATACTTCCTACAGATTAGTCTCATGCAAATTGTATTTCTCAGAGTTCCTGGACAGATTTAATAAGAGAGTAAGTTAAGGGCTAGAGAGATGGCTCAGCGGTTAAGAGCACTGACTTCTCTTTCAGAGGACCTGAGCTCCATTCCCAGCACCCACATGGTGTCTAACATTCATAACTCCAGTTCCAGGGGATCTGATTCCCCATTCTGACCTCCTCAGCATTGCACGACTCGGGTGCACTTACACACACGCAGGCAATAAACTCATATACATAAAATAAATACCAATTAAAAAGAGCATAAGTTAATGTGATGCGATGGTCAGCACTGTCAGCTTAACAAGACCCAGAAGCACTGAAAAGACTCGGGCCTGTTTGCAGAGGATGGTCAAGGTCAGGTCAAGACAGAATTGCTGCTTATCTGTGCACTCTGATGCGCTCAGATATGAACTGGACGTGGAGCATGCTGCACCTTATCCCTTGCTGTTCTTTCTTATTCTAAGCAAGATCTTTGCCAACTGTTCCCAGAAGCAAACAGACTCTCTGAAGGTGCTGGAAAAGGGAAAGCTCTTCTCACTGGGAACTCACACTGGAGAAGAGACTGAGGCAGAGCAATGTTATCATCTTCACTGACAAAGAGGTCTTCAAATGTTCCTCCATGATAATGGGTACAAAGATGCCTTTTGCCATCAAAATTTGTGGTTTATCTGTGTAATCCTATTATCTAGATAAAAATACAAAATTGCCACACTGTGCAAGTCTTAGACCGCAGGAAATTTTACAAGTAGAGAAGTCTTGGCAGCCACAGTCCTTTGATGAGTAGAAAACAAACCTTTTTAATGGATGTCAAAAGATTACCTTATGTAACTGGAATAAATTTCCGGTGACATTTAAAATGTAAAGTCTCCCAGGACAGTCAATTAATGTATTCTGCATTTGTGCACTGCCTTGTAACAGCACAGACCTTTGACACTGGTTGGGAAATGATGCTGAAAATCATTATCTCACTTTAATTTCATCATTTTTGTTTGGTTTGTCTCTTTTTTAAGAACCTTCCCAGATACACTCTGCTGATTAGAAGGAAAGAGAAATCAATTCAATTGTGTTATAATATTTCTTTCTCTTTTTAGCTTTAAATTTAAGCTCAGTGGAGGAAGAAGTCATAAAATCAGGTGGTTATTCAGTCAGGCAGAAGGGATACTACCTCCCATCAGAGTTCTTCTTAAGTGACATCAAGAAACTTCGCAATTACACAGGTGTATTCAACTCAGTGCATGCAAATGGCTCAGAACAGAATAGACTTGGGGTGCTTTGGAGAATGAAACTCATAGCCCCCAACAAAAATAATGTCTGAAAATGGAATGCCAGCAGTTTGGTGTTCACAGGCTTTAGATCTACATCTATTTATTTCTACACATATTAAACACTGATAATTAACGTAAGTGAATTCAGTATGTGGAATTGTGATGTGGTCGTAGCCATTCATTCTTTGTAAGGTCCTTTGTCTCTGGGTTTCCAGAAGAGGCGTGGCCCTTCTCTCTTAAAAAGACCAAGGAGATGTATTCCCATGCAGATACAGAGGGGTGCTTATCGAATGTTCACAGCAGAGTGATAATAGCTCTGTTGCAGATAAGCACCCAGTCCTAACCTTGTAAGCAGGGCCTCAGTCTCAAAAAATGATATTGAACAAAACCACTATCCTCTGTTGTCGGAAGTCAGGCGTATCACTACTCCTTTTAATGACCCCACGTTGTTTCATTTTAACATTACCATTGAATTAGAAGGATATTAGGACAAGGGTAGGGTTTTGACACTTCTCAGTTAAAGTGCTGATGCCAGTACACTTAGCTATTTTAACAAATAAGACACATTGTAGCCGGTGTGTCCTCAAAGACCACTGCAAGAAGCAGCCTTCCTCAAGACCTCACAGATGGGGTTGTCTGTCTCACCTCAGTCTGAAACTGAGCTTAGAGTGGCCTTTGTGACTTGAGCACAGGTAGCTTCCAAAGTCCTAACTGTTCCTTCTACACAGATCAACAAGCATGCTTTTTATTAGAAGTCCATCAGGCTGTTGTCAAACACGTTTGTTAGTGCCTGCTCATCCGCCACAAAGAACAAAGGCGAGGGAGATCAGAGTTCATTAGTTCCACATTACGTTAATTTCTGTGTCAAATGTCCTTTGATTTGCTTTCTGTGTCTTCTCCAGCAGACCTGCCAGAAATGCATTGGCTTCTCTGCATATGTTTTGAACACTCCCTGAATCAATACAATGCTCAAAATTTGGTCTATTTCAGAATCTCTGTAAGGGGAACTTTAGTCACTTTGTAAGGAAATAAGAAATTTCCATCTTTTCTCCTGCAAACATTTTAACTAAAATTTTGAAGAAATATTCACTCTAACATGTTTTTATATTGTGTACTTTATTTGTGCATACATATATATAAATTACTCTTTGGATTTTAATTATTAGCAGACACAGATCAACAAAAGGCAAGCTCTGTGCAGCCCATGGACAAAGGCTGTCAGCATGGACTATATCCCACTCTGTTCAATCAGTGCCTCAGCGAAGGAAGGTGATACAAGACCACCAGAGGTTGCACAATCATGCCTTGCTAAGCCAGAGAACAGCCACATTTGAGCTTCGTTCTGCTGCCTTACCTCTGGTTGGAGAAAATCCAGTCCCATTTAGCGACCTGCGAGGCCGCTTTGCACACATTGCTCTGCTTTCCCTGCATCCTCCTCAGTTTCCTCCCGTGTGCTCAGCTAAGTGTAGGAACGTCATTATCAAAACACGAATTAGAACTCAGCCACTAACCCAACACCACTCCACTCTCCTAACACTTGGGCTGAATGTTGCCTGCATGGGACTTAGAGATTCATTCTGGGGACAAAAGGGTGTCAGAGACCAAAGTAAATTCTGTTTAATCCAGAACAGTTTTGGATTCTCCTTCTAAAGCAAACATTTGATTCAACCAGATTAAGCAACTGTGAATTTCTCTTGTCTCCAAAAGTTTGTAAGAAATGTGGATTTCTTAGACTGTGGATGAAACCAAAGAAGATGGTCAAAAAAATACCGTCTAATAGGGCTGGTGTCATCACACATTCAAAACGCAAACATCGAAAAGGCAGCGGGTGCACTCGTATTTTGGGATGACCCATGGCACACATAATTTTTTTTTAAGTGGGTAGTTTTGCTGAAGTTCCTACATAGGTTAAAATTTCTAGAAACTGATCTAACTCTAAGATCTTGTCTAAATGCATTCTCACAACCAAATTTTTCGAAAGGGAGAAAAGGGTTATTTGGCTTATAACGTCAGGGTCTCTTGTGGAGTAGCCAGCAAGGCAGGAACATGAAGCAGCTAATCCCATCACAGTGAAAGTGGAGAGAGAATTAGTGTGACATGGTCTCCTGTGCCCAGGCTCCTCTACCTTACACAGTCCAGGACCCAAGCCTAAGGAATGACGCTGTCCACCATGGCCTGGTCTTCCCACCTGCATCAACTCGGGCAAGACAGCCTCTCACAGTTATACCCCAGGTCAAAGCATGTGGACAACCCATTACTGCGATTCCACTCAGGTGAGTCTAGATTGTGGAAAGTTGATAATTAAAACTGACCGTCATGCAGCCTCCCCCTTGACACAGCAGCTAGTGAATCAACCTTATGGAAATAACCGACACAGATTCCATCTTGATTGCCCAGCTTCCCAATGGAAAATTACTTGTCCTCTTTATTAGGTGCATTTAGTAAAAGTTCTTTGAATAGTATCAAACTTTGAACAAATAAATGTAAGCATGTGACCAAGAAGTTTATGACAGAAATGTATTCATTTCATAAAATGTTCACCTTTCAACTTTCTCCTTTATTTCTGAGAATTTCTCGCTTGAGTACTATATTTACATGACTTCCATCCCGTCTTCCTATTTGCCCCAAATGCTCCTTGTGCTAGCTCTCAAATTTATGACTTGCTACATATACATACATACATGCACACACACATATAATCTACTAAGTTCATTTAGTGGTGATTGTGTGTTTTTTGCTAACCACCTGGGATTGAATTGAATAGTCCATCAGAGAACTTATCTCTGGAGAAAACTGATTCTCTCTCTCTCTCTCTCTCTCTCAGCAGTTGTAGATAACCTGTAACTCTTCATCTAGAGGTGGGACCATGTGACATTTCCCTTATCCACACTGGCATGTCCACCTGTGCTGTTATCATCCAGGACTTGCTTAGGTGATCATGTGAGATTTCATGGATGTAGCTTCTGTGGCCTGTCTGGAAGGCATGGCATCCTGGCCTTCTGGTGCCTACAGTCTTTCAGCCCCCTCTCCCAGATGTTCCCTGTGCCTTGGGTGTTGCACATGTAGGTACATGTTGTACATGGGGCTATGTGCCCCATGGTGGCTTATTTTCTTCATGTTGACCATTTGTAGACTTTGTAGTAGTCTCTATGTGTTTCAAAAGAAGCTTCTTGGATGAAATGTGAGGACTACACCTTGCCTATGGATATAAGGGTGAGTATTACAGGGAGGAAATTAATTCCTTTGATACAAAAGTAGTTTTTTTGTTTCATTTCTACTGAATTTGGTCATTGCTCATGTTTTCTGAAATACACAGGTCTCCACATCACTTAGCCTGTGCAGGTTGGTTCTTTCACAGACTGATCATAACCTCACCTTCTAAACACCAGTGGCAAGTTCCCGCATCCAGAGCATCTGATAGACAGCCTGCTCGCTGGTCCACGATAGTGTCTTCCAACTTCATAAACTCATGGAGCCAATGAGTGCCTTGAGTTCAAATGGTTAATTGAAGACATTTTAAAAGTGAATTTGCACTAGCATAATCGACAGACTGAACAGAGTGGGGCTCCACACATCAAGCAGGAGCCCGGGTTCATATCTGAATCATAAACTCTGAAAACAGAATGCAATTTCACGATGTGCCTACGGCTGCCCCTTATTTCTAAGATGAGAAGAGTGAGTGCCCTGCTTGTGTCCTGCCCTGTAGCCTTTCTAATGTACGAGTACATGGCACGCCATTTCTTCAGTTCGTGGGAAAACTTCGTCCAAAATCCCAACCCCCTAATACGAAATGAGTCTAAGGTAATTGTAGAACTGGTGAGTTTTTAAAAGGTATTTTCGTTTATTTCTTATTTGGTTTTCTGAACACCCACTGAGTTCATCGTGCACATTTTATTGTTTGTAATGGCTTTTTATTCATGTAAAGACAGTGTAAACTATGACTCTCAACTGCAATTTATATTAAAATCACCTAAGGAGCTTTAAAATCTTAGAGTTGGTTCACACCCACCTTACACTGAGTGGAGGGCAACACACAGGACTTTAAATTTTGTGAGGCTATTTAGTTTGCAAATGGCAAATAAGATTGTGTGTCCCTTCCCTAGGGCCCAGGCCTTTAGGGAAACTGGTAATTCTTCTAGATTTTGAGTGAAAACACAGATAATTTAGACTACCTTGAAGCCCACTGATACTAAGAGGTAGTCAAAGCAGGCTGCATATTGCCACACCCACACAAGTTAATTTCATAAGGATAACACACCTCTTACCTAAGTTATTTGACTAGAGTCTGGATAAAAACACGGACTGAATAGAAAGCATCGGATTCTGCAGAAACAAGAGAGCTTTCAGGTCTTCCCCCTTCTATACATGTCCCTTATCATTTGCTCCTTTAGTCCCTAGAACTCTGGGCCATTTTGACACCAAAGATACTCCTTAGAATTTTATTTAAGTCTGCTCGTAACTGAAATATCTTCTGGAAACACACTTTCCTCTAGTTTATCAATATGCCCAAGCCAAACGGTACATCTTTGTTTGTATTTAGCTCAAACCCTGCTGATTCAGCATCTGTTCCAAGCTCACGTCATACCCAACAGGGTCTCATAGGTCAGTAGAAGCCCTGGGGTGTCGCTGCACAGGGCACCACCCACTGTAAGGCACTCATTTCCTGAGCCACTCACGCTAACGATGAACAGGTTCAATAGCACTCAGCCTTGCCAATGGTCCACAAGGATAAGGAGAGGGAAACCATCAGACAACCTCAGACAGCAGCCCTGTTTCTGCTGTTGGTAGCTTGCTCAAGTCAACTAAGTCAAAGCAGGGGGTTCAAGCTGTGATTAGACACAAGAGCTGACCTGGTTGTTGAGCTATGATGGAAAACTAC
>NW_008337322.1:1457158-1462951 GCF_000622305.1 Nannospalax galili | reverse complement strand
TGAAAACAGCTATTGAAATGACAGTAACTTGAACCTTATGTTTGCAGACTAACTCATGGGGCCGTTGGGCTGAATCTAACAGTCATCCTGTTAAGGAGATACATGGGCTGTTAGCTGTTGCCATTACCCACCACTGTTTCCTGTTCCTCAAGACATGCAGATGAAGGGGCTGCCCCAAGCCATGAATTAGATCTAATGTATCCTTGTGACTTCTGTTCCTAGCGCTCTTCTCTAAAGATGAGTTTTCTAGCTCACCTGCAGCTACTAGTCCCCAAAGGAAGTTTGCTTGAGAATATGTGATAAATTCATTTTCTGTGGGAGAAATAGTGCTTGACGTTGTTTGCTTCCCCGCATTCCGCAGGGTGTTTCGCGGTGGGGTAGAGGTCATGTGACGACTTCTGGTCCATGCACAGAGAGGGAAATTACTACTCATCACCTTTGATTGAAGCAGGCAAGAACAAGGGCCTGAGCTTTCCATACCCTTTACGTCCAAGTTGTTCTCTGAAAGGCACAGTGCCAGATGGGACCTGCTCTACCAAGAGCTGCCTACATTGTGAGGAAAAAGCAGCACGTGCCGTTTTGCTGAAGTTTTAAATTCCATACATTATATTCATTTTCTGTGGGAGAAATAGTGCTTGACGTTGTTTGCTTCCCCGCATTTCGCAGGGTGTTTCGCGGTGGGGTAGAGGTCATGTGAAGACTTCTGGTCCATGCACAGAGAGGGAAATTACTATTCATCACCTTTGATTGAAGCAGGCAAGAACAAGGGCCTGAGCTTTCGATACCCTTTACGCCCAAGTTGTTCTCTGAAAGGCACAGTGCCGGATGGGACCTGCTCTACCAAGAGCTGCCTACATTGTGAGGGAAAAGCAGCACGTGCCGTTTTGCTGAAGTTTTAAATTCCATGCATTACGGAAAAAATGCTAATTTTCCTGAGTGGCACAATTTTCTTCTCTTAGGGAAGAAGCGCAGCTAAACACTTGACGGCTTCGAAGAAGTTACCGGTATTTTTATTCCTCTGTACAATGAAAGGGCTCTTAGGTTATAGAACAGGGGAAGACCCAGGGTTTGCAAGTGGCCCAGTTAAATTTCAGTGACCATTACTGGGTTCTCTGAACAGCACAGAGAACATCAGATGAGCAGATGCTGGGTGAACATCTGAAGGAAAACTGATTGGAATGGAATGGAAGAAAGTCCACAGCTCAACGGAACTGCAGAGGACTCCAAGCAACAGCTTGCTTTTCTGCTAACAGCAGGTCTGAGGCCCTTGGAACTGTTACAGCGTTTTTCTCTGTACAACTATATGGTTGTTAATTTTTGAATAAATATGCCAACAGGAAGGGTTAATCCTGCCTAATGTTGATTGTTGGTGCTGGGCCGTTATGAGGCTCTTAGCATCTAATGTGGTTAACTCAAAAATCTGTATTCTCGGCCATCCGCGCTACTGTGAAGACATTAAATGTATAACCAAAGGGTGATTTTGAAGAAGAAGAAGATGAAGGATTCCAATCTCGGGAGTTAATACATATTAGTTCTGTTAATTTGACAAGTTATAGTTATGATAATAAAGGTTTATATATAACCAATAGCAAAGAAAAGTCATTTGGATGCTTGTGAGGGAAATAAATGAAAGAAAAATTCCTTGTCCCCAAAAGAATTCCTCCATATGGCCCTAAGTTAGCGTCTCCTTTCTATTGTAAATGGATAGACATTAAAATTGGATGAATGCTTTGTTATTGTTGATTAATTTTGTTGTCACTAATCAAAACTCTGTTTGCTTTTTCTTGATCTCCAACTACCTATGTAGCACAGTGTTGGACTGTCTTCTCCCCACCCACACCCCAGGGTCATTATCAAGTATGTGGTCACCACCACTGTGACAGACCTAGGGAGAGCAACTCTCAAATGAGGTATTTTTTCCATCAGTTTGGCGTCTGGGCACATCTGAGAGGCATTTTCTTAATTGGCCCAAGCCACTGTGGGCAGTGCCACTCCTTGGTGTGTGGTCCTGGGATGTATAAGAAAGCAGGCTGATCGCAGGTAAGGGCTGAAGCCAGTAAGCAGTGTTCCTCCATGGTCTGTGCTTTGATTCCTACCCTGAGCTCTTGCACTGGTTTCTCTCAAGAATGTAATCAGAATGGATAAGACAAGTAAGCCCTTCCCTCCCCAAGCTGTTTTTTTGTTTTGTTTTGTTTTGTTTTTTAATTCACAACAATAGAAACCTAACCAGGATCAGCGAGTCTGCTTCACTCCACCAATGGAGAACTGTCAGAGAGGTTCAACTCCATGAAGGACTCTTTCTGGAAATGTGATCATTATTACAGCTGATCTTGCTAAATTGCTGAAAGGAAGTGTGTTTCAGTAAGTCAGGATGGACACCAGGGAGTCTGGGGAGATAGCACCATCTCCAAAGTGCCACCTTGCAATCATGGGCACCTGAGATGGAGCACCAGAATCCAAGTGCTCCTCAGACATCCAGAATCAAACATTTCCACACAACTGAACTTCCTGCTCACTTAAGCCAGAGCTCCTGTTTCTGTCCTGCAAACCTTTGACCATTGTCTTTCTAATGGATAAACCAACCCAGTTGCTTCTTTCTCCTCTGTACACTAAGACTTTTATAACTGTGTAGACTGTATACTTCATTATTAAAAATGCTCAGTGTAATGCAGTAAGAGGAACAGTGACCATGTGCTGGTATCTCAATAATGGGGAGAAAGAGCCCTGTACGGCTGGGTGCGGCAACTCAGCCACTACCCTGACATATGGACGCTTGTGTATCCAAGCATCACATCCTTCATTCTTTTGCAATCTATCTTTATTTTAAATAATGCATTCTCTATTTTCATTCAATTTCCCAAAGTGAAATATCACTCCATTTTTAGTTAAAATTAGATATCTTCTTACTTTAATATAGCATGACGTATGTTTTCGGACTTTTGAATTTTGGATCTGAAAGGCTTTGATGTGGCACCTGTTACTCTTAAATCCCCAAATGCAAGCTTGCCTTTCATGAAAATTTGTAAAAAGTCAGTTTTTTTCTCTAAGAAACAATCTACTTTCCTCCCAATACCTTGTCACAAACTTGATAGTCACTCGATTCAAAACTGATTTTTCATAAACCTAAATTAAATCTGATAACAAAATTAATCTTCTGTTCTTTTTATAGGATTGATTGAGCATGCTGCAGGTATTTTATATTGCTCATTTCAAGGAAAATGGGTGTCTTATTCTTTTAAGAAGGAGTCTATTGTGGAACACTGTCATCTCATTGCTCCCTGAACTCTCAGTATCTACGATCACCTAAAGGAAACTGGCTTCCTCTTCAGTCTTTAGATTCAGAAGAACTAGCTATAAACATGTTTCAAAACAAAGGCTGTGTTGAGGACATCTCCAGACTGCATTTATAGCTACTGTATTCAGACGACAGGTTGGAGGTGTCCTGAAACATGGGCGCTTCACTGAATTTAATCTCAAAACCTTCGGAGCATTCCCATCATGAGGGGTCCCTCCAAACATTTTTATTTTTATTTTTAATGGTTGTCTCTTTGAAGCTCTCTACTTGGTTTTTCCAAAGCTGCAGCTACATCATGAAACCAAGCTCTTTGCAATCTACTTCCCCAGTAATAAGAAAATTACTGGGGTTGTATCTCTTCAAGAATTTGTTTGATGTTTGGAAAACAATCACAGAAAACAGGAAACAGGTAAACAAATTAAAATTTCCAGCTGAGATGAGTATTCTTCTAACCAAGCAAACAAACCTGAGTTTTCCTTAGGACGGGGTTGGACTGAATTGCTATCAGTGGAACCCAGGTGATAATACAGACATTTCAGTGTCTAAGAATTGTGTCTAGTTCCGTTTCTACTAATATTAATTAATAATGAATGTGAACCTTAGATCAAATCCTCAAGTCTTCATGAAAGAGAGTCCAGAAATTCATAGTGTTTGGTGGTCACCTAGACAACCAGGGTCAGGGACTCCCAAAGGGAATTTCATGCTTCCAATTCCTCTCAACTGTTATCCTTTTTAGAACTTTAAAATCCAGAAGAAGGAGCCAAAAGCGAATAGACAACATCATCAGACTAAAAGGCGCTGAGGGACTGACCTGTGCAGGAGGCCAAACTTTCCGCCTGAAAGGCGTAGGAACCCGGAGCAAAGGAAACAGGAATCCCCACCCTGATCTTAGTTATTGCCATGACTGGCATCAAACACATTTCATTGGCATTTAATGCAACATGTTGACTGCACATGAACTCCTTAAATGTTAGGAGATTAAAACAGTACTTGCTATTGAAAACTTAAGTTCTGCATCTGGAGAGAAGGTTCAGTGGCTGAGAACACTGACTGCTCTTCTAAAAGACTCAGGTTCAGTTCCCAGCTCCTACATAGCAATAAATAACTGTCCTTAACTCCAGTTCCAAGGGATCCAATGGTATTTTCTGGCCTCTGCAGACACCTACATGCATGTAGTACACATACATATACTTAGTCCAACACACATACACATAAAATAAAATCGAAAATTATTTTACAAAGCACTTTAGTTCCTTGTTACATCAACTCAGGATATAAACGAGATAAATAAAAGCTTTTATACAGCAGGAGGAATTTAATCTGGGCTTTTGTTCTACAATTGACCTTGTACCTGACAAGCCAGGTGAAAACAGTAACCTCCACAGTGACTGGGTCTGTCAGCACAGCTCTCATGCAATGTCTGCATTAAATAAAGAGACGGTAACATTACTGACACGGAGGGTCCTGTCCAGGGACAGGTGGACAAGGGAAAAGAAGCTACAACTGCCAAAAACATTTGGCACAGAGGGAAAGGAGGGAGAAGGATTTTCATTGTGTACCTCTGTCCTCTGACCACATCTTGCTAGGATCCATCAATGTCAGAGCCCCGGGGTCAAGCCTGCAAGGCTCAGTGTGGTTGATAATAAGACCTGGGCAGATGCTGGGCAGCAAGGACTCAGGGTGCTCCAGGCCTCAAACAGTGTGTGTGTTCTAGACAGCTTCAGTGCAGTCCTAACGCACTGTGAAGAAAACTGCTATGATGAAGGGGGTCTGTCTTTTCCTTGTCCCCTCCCATATCTCAGTGTCATGCTGTCTGCACACCCCTATGAACAGCCATGGAGACCCCACCAGATGGACTTGAACTGTAGGACCCAGAGATCCCCCTCATCCAACCCCTCCCGACACCCCACTGATTGCTCTTTTCAGCTTCTGTGTAATGCTTGAAATGCACACCTGCTGCTACTCCTCCCCTGCTGTTCCCCTTCCAGGAAACTATAGATTAGATAAGCCCAGGCATGGACACTGCTCTATAGAGTAAAAATGAAGACTCCTGACCACACAGATAGCCAGCACATTCCACAACCCTGAGAACAACACCCGCCAATAAAAATCTCCATGACTGCATCCTGTACAACTGATCAGTTTAAAGGTGTGTTGGCACGTGCGGGATTCTTGGACCAACCACAAAGTGACACTGTTATTCCCCTCCTCCCTTTGTCTCTAACCTATAAAGAGCCCCTTCTTCCCCCACCCGGGGCTCTCAGCACAGATCCGTTATATCGGTGCGGTCTGAGAGCCCGAGCTGCCCGCCAATAAAAATCTCCATGACTGCATCCTGTACAACTGATCAGTTTAAAGGTGTGTTGGCACGTGCGGGATTCTTGGACCAACCACAAAGTGACACTGTTATTCCCCTCCTCCCTTTGTCTCTAACCTATAAAGAGCCCCTTCTTCCCCCACCCAGGGCTCTCAGCACGGATCCGTTATATTGATTCAGT
>NW_008337322.1:1429215-1456081 GCF_000622305.1 Nannospalax galili | reverse complement strand
AACATATTGAACATATTTTCAACATGTTGAACATAATAAAGTATCATATAATTAGAAGGTTCAAAAGGGTCTTTGAGCATTAAGGATACCATGAAACCTCCTGCCTTAGAAGAGTCCTATCCCAAACTGGAACCCCCTGTCTTAGGACACTCCCATTCCAATCCTGGAACCTCATGTCTAGACATTTTCATCTAAGTCACCTGCTTACCCACAGTGATCATTAGTGTTTGGTCTACACTGCAGAGAGCTGGGCATGTTGGGGATCTCAGGCATGTCCTTCTCTCACTTAAACCCCCTGTCTTAGGACACTCCCATTCCAATCCTGGAACCTCATGTCTAGACATTTTCATCTAAGTCACCTGCTTACCCACAGTGATCATTAGTGTTTGGTCTACACTGCAGAGAGCTGGGCATGTTGGGGATCTCAGGCATGTCCTTCTCTCACTTAAATGGAAGCAGGAACTGGAATCCTCTTCTTCAGTCTTGATGACTGCTGTTAGTAGTGTCTAGCCGTGCCACACATGTTCAGGCTTGTATTGCTTTTCTTTCTTGGCATTATTTAGTTTCTTCCATGATGTAATGTTTGAGATTCCAGGCTCAGAAAAATCCATTTTTATCCCCTTTCTCCTCCTTCTGCTTTTATCACCCCAACAACTGAACCCTGAAACCTGAAACACATCTGTGTGGCCTTGCACATGGGATAGAGGGGGCTGGGCTGTTACTATCAAAATGTCAGTTCTTGAGGGGTCAAGAGATGCCATGGATTATACACTGTGTTTATAGAGGAGGAATCTGTAACTAGTAGAAGTGGGACTTCCTAGGAAATCATCTTCATCCTTGAAATGACAGAACTCCAGGGCTGAAGAGATACTGGTATGTGCCATTTCCCTACCCTCTCCTGTCCATAGAACTGACTCCTACTGCAAGAACAGCCATAGACTCTGGATGAAAGAGGACTCCAATATTGCTCAGGGAGTCAAAAAGTAACAACAATAATAGTATTACTAAAGCAGCTCAAAATATTCATATTCCTGATGTCAGGTCATGGCCAAGAAACCCATAGCTCATGAGGGCCACGTGTGTGTGTGTGTGTGTGTGTGTGTGTGTGTGTGTGTGTGTGTGTGTGTGTGGTTTGGAGGTTTTGGTTTTGGTTTTTTGAGACAGGGTCTCCCTGTATCCCCAGATGGCCCACAACTGGCCATATAGACCAGGCTGTCCTTGATCTTACAGAGATCTGCCTGCCTCTGCCTCCAGAGTTCTGGGCTTAAAGGTGTGCACCACCATGCCTGACTGATGTTTATACATATTTTGAAATGTCATTTAAGAAGCTGTTTTTACTGTAGCACCTTAAAGCCAGTTTTGTGTTCCTTATTTTAAAGGTCTTGCAATCATAGTACTACTCTATTGACCTGGATAATGTTCTCTGTTTCTCATGATATTAGAAAATGATTTATTAATAAATTCAGCCATTTAGTAGTATAGAAAACCTGTAAAATTTTCATAATTATATAAAACGTGAATTAATATAATCAAGGAGATACGTAGCTTTATACACACACACACACACACACACACACACACACACATACACACACATATACATGTATATGTCTGGTTGTAAAGTAAAAGAAATCCTTAATTTAAAATACAAAACATTTCACTGCCGCACTGCAGTGGTGTGCTATGTAAGCACGTGGAGTTTGGTGACTCGTGGTTAACCCTTCTCAGGACCTGATGTGCCTTTACTTCAGTCACACTCCTCGGAGTGTGGCCCAGGGTCTTTGCACTGCCACGTGCAGAGTCCTTCTGTCTCCCTTCACTTTATGCCACTGCCCCATCACGCTGAGAGAAAGAGCATTCTTACCATATTCTCTGCTATAACATCAGCATAATAGTGATCTTTGGGTTTTGTTACAAACTGGAGTTTCCAGGGAAAGGGACCACAGTTGAGTTTTTTCCTTCAAACGGGCTTGTGGGCATGTCTGTGAGGCATCTTCCTGATTACTTACTGATGTGGGGGTCCAGCCCACTTTGAACTGTGCCATCCCAGGGCACATGGGCCTGACCTGTATTAGGAAAGTTTCTGAGCAAGTCAGAGGGCGCAAACCAGTCACCAGCGTTCCTCTATGGACTCTGCTTCAGTTCAGGCTTCGGGTTCCTGACTTGGGCTCCTACCCCAGCTGCCATTAGTAATGAGCTGGTCTCATCAGTGTTTTATCAGAGCAGTGAAAAGCACACTAGTCCATTCTCTACACATGCTGTGACAATACTTGATGACACATGCACAGAGAACGGATGAGGGAGTGGTAATGAAACCCTTTGCACATTTGCAGTCTGTGGGCTCAAGGCTATGGCTGAGGGTAGATACTTTCTTCCCATTTTTTAATCTTGTGCACTTAATGTTGTATTATGAATATAGACTTTTTTAAATCAGAAGAAACAAGTGTTTATTTGTAGTTTTCTTTTAAAGAATACATGACTATTTGAGCATGTGTCTGTATGTTCCCTGCTTGTTCAGCTCATTTTTTTAATTTCTTAAAGCCAGCAACTTCCCCGAAGTGGCAGGTGCAGGATCTAGGGAAGGAAACCTCCGTCCTTTGTAGCTTGTCAGAGACGGATTCCGAAGCTCCTGGGTACACACGGCTGGATCTCCTCCTAGACTTTCAGCCTGCTCTCCCCTGGGGCTATGCACTACATTTCCCCAAACATGAAATGAGCACTAACTACTTTACATTTGTAATATCACATATTTCTAGTACCATTAGCATTTTACTAGCACACCAAGGAGCCTCTCACTGTGCTGTGCACCCTTAAAGGAGTTGGTGCATTCTTAAGTATGGCTGTATTATGTTTTAGGGTTAAGCTGTATTTTTGAGTCTCTAAAAACATATATGCTTGATGTTATAATAGAAATCATTATAAGTTTATCATGAATCATCTATTCAAATACTGAAATGTACGGCCCACAATATGTTGTGGATATTACTATCTTCCCTACACAGGTACATGAAGGACTGTGTAAATGTTCTTATATTCGATTTCATAAGATAATCAGCATTAGCAATCTTAAATGCGATAAATGTATGATAGGCTGCAGAGATGGCCCAGCAGGTAAAGCCACTTTCTACTCTTTCAGGAAACCCAGATTCCGTTTCCTGAAACCACATCGTGACTAACAACCATCTGTCACTCCAGTTCCAGGGGCTCTAATGCCTGCTTCTCGCCTCCATGGGCATTGCATGGCACGGTGTGCCTACACACATGCAGGCAAAACACTCTAACACATAAAATACAAAAAAAAATAAATAAATAAACATATGGTGATTATATGTGTAAATGTGTGGAGTCAACGTATGCACGTTGATACACTAAGCAGTTCGTGATGGTCTCAAAATTACTACATGGCCCAGGCTAGCCTTCAATTCACAATGCAATCCAGGCGGGCCTTGAGCTCACTATGTAGCCCAAGCTGACCTCACACTCATGACGACCCTCAAAGTGAGCCTCCGGGGTGTTGGTCTTGCACTGGGATGGATTTGGCTTTAATTTGAACTCTTTTTGACTATTCCTAAGCATATGCCCGGCAGTGGATTTTTGCTTGCTGCACTAACATTTGGCTGGAATTCACTGCAATGTTATCATTTATTGGGAGTGTATCTTATGCACAGCTCTGACACCAGGTCCTACTTTTTCCATCTTGCTTTTTATGAAAACTCAGCAGCACCTTGAAGTCCTGTTGCCATGGTGAAGTGTGTTTGTGGCGGTGCTGGTTTGCTTCCTCTTTCCCTGGCACTGCCAATCAACAGATCCCCACACCGAATCCCTCCACACCTTGAGATGTTCATCTGAATTGAAGTCTGATGTTCTGCCGTCCCATCCCTGCAGGCGCTGACAGCCTCAGACTTTCATCGGCCAGTTCGGCCTGCCTTCCAGCAGACACAGCAGATTAGCACAGTCCCCAGAGACGGAGGCCACTCCACACTGTCTGCCTGACAGTGTTCTACAGGGAGAATTGTTTATTTACTTCCAAACGCTACCTGCTAGGATGGCTTCATGAGGCATGTGTCATTTTTGAGGGGGGCCCAGGGGTCCAACCGCTCCAGGCTTGTCAGGTTGCCTTGAGCTGTCAAGACTTACCTCGTGTGATTTGGTGGTCCTACTCCTTACTTAGACTCCAAGTTCAGACCCTGTTTACTCTGTAAAAAGTCATGTAAACTAAAGGGGGTGATGCGGTGGTAGCTGGGAACAGTCCACAGGGAGCTTTAACAATGTACAACTTGAGGTCTGGAGTGATGTTAGGTGACTGTCTACACAGACTTAAATCTCAGGATAATTGTTCTTCATTTCTCTATGACAAGAGCCCTGGCCTCAGCAGCTGAACGTGTCACTCCAGAAACTTCTGCCACTTTGTTCTGGTGCCTGGGAATTGATGCTTGACACTGATGAGGTCTAATTTCCCAGTGGGCTTTGGGAAGGGTCTGACAGTGGTGTGGGTCACTGTTCTTGCACAAGGAGCTATTTTTATCATTTTCTTCCCTGATCAAGGAGGACGCTGTGGGCAGAAGTTGCTCTCTGTTTGTGTATGTGTATATGTGCATTTCTGAAAATATTGATGTGCTTCTGGTAATATCTTTTATTTACACCAAGGAACACAGATCATGTTAGTGTCCAGTAGCAACGGACAGGCTCAGCCGTCAGTACTGGCCTGGGCAGGGGAACCAGGCTGACAAGACAAAAACTGATGCCCAACTCTGTAACTCAACTGGTTCACAAAACTTTCACTTTAGATTTGCAGGACACTGGGGAGCGTTGAGCTTGGTGTGTTGCCTACGCAGTGTTTTTGATGAAGAAAGAAATGAGAATCAGACATTTGGTGACATTCTGTGGAGATGGAGTCTGGACCCAAGCACAGCTTTCTGTGATTCTGGAGTGCTTGGGAAAAATCCAAATGCTCAGAGATGGAATAGCTCTTTATGGGAATGACACACACCTAGGTATAAACAGCAGAAGACATTCTGGAGACGAGAGTAGAGCCGTGGAAGATTTAGTGAGGAGTAGCCGAGGTGTCATAAAGCAGCTGGAGGTGGAGATGGAGGGACAGCCAAACATCCAAACAACCATTTGAAAGTTTCTTTGCTCTAAAATGGGAACCATTGGCATTCGACAAGCTTCATAAAACTATACACCATCATAAAAAATTTCTGTGGTTAAAGACCAACAGAGAAGCTGTATTTAACGTGGTCATAGCAAATGTGGTGAGCGCTTTCCTGTAATGATTGAATGTAATTGTTGCAATGGATTCTGAGCCGTTTTGATAGATTCTAACAAAAATGAGAATTTGCACATCCATTATGACTCTCAAGTATGATGAATTTTTAAAGTGCATGGAAATGGGGAAGTCAATTGAAGGAAGATTGCCAGTCAGAATTATAGATGTCCTGGTTAGGGATTTGAAATGAGCAAGAGGAGGCGGATGCTAGCTGGGCGGAGAGTAAACTCGGGTGTTAGATACCACTCCTGCTTCTATGCTGTAAGCACCTGGCCACACTTAAAACAACACCAAAGGCCCAAAGATGTTTGTTATTTGGGTCCTGGTGAAACAGGTTCAGAAGGTTTTATGTCTGATTCTCTTGTGGTACACGGATGGGTGGTCACGTGTGGTCACGTGTGGCACAGCCTTGCACCTAGCCTGCACTGGGTCTTCTGATGATCACAGAGGGTGGCAGAGAACTCTGGGCCTGTGTGCATTGTGCTGTAGGACTTGGTGGTCAGCGGTGCTGCTATGGACTGTTAAGACAGCTGGTTCTGTCATGAGGCACAGTAATATCTGGGGTGATACCAAGCTGGAATTGCAGATGAGTAAGAACTGGGATGGAGCAAGTGCTCAGGGAAGAGCCTTGGAGCTGTTGTATATTGAGTCAAGGTCTCACCAGAGGTCTCTTCTCAGATGCAACCTGGAAAGTTTCCTGGCTTTTGCCCCTCACTCATGCCAAGCTGTCCCTCTGCCACCTATGTCGAGATAGCTTCAAGTCCCCTCTAACATCTACCGCATCTGAACCCTTTTGGCCTGTTCTCAGTCACCTCCATCAGTCACCTCTTGTTCTCCACCTTAGGACCACATAGATAAAGTGGCTGCATCCTTCCCTCAGCAGCTAGAGGACTCCTCACCTCGTCATCCCCTCCTGCTGCAGGCCCTCAGCAACCTTCTGTGGTGAGCCTGTTACAACCCTGTGTCTGCACGCTGAGGTCGCCCTCTGCCCACTCCTAGAAGGTCTGGTGGTCCTGCACTTCTGTCTGTGTGCCCGGGTGCACAACTGTCATCCCTAATGCATGGACTCATTTATCTTAACTGCCGGATGTGGGGGTCTTTGTATTTCATTATTTAATTTCATTATACTGGATTACATAAGACATTTCATTATATAACATACTATGTGGGTTTCCCACCAAACCCCAAGTGCTCTCCTCTCTCTAATCTTCCCTTCCTTCCCCAATAGGCTTCCTTTGCATACACTTCCATGTCATTTGTGTATACGTGATGCTACGTCCTTACAAAATCCAAGCCCTATCAATGAGAGCCAGGATGTGATATTCTAATTTTATGGAAGGACTGAATTCATTTAACGGGATTATCTCCAATTATATTGATTTCTCTGCAGTTGTCATGACTTCATTATTATCCAAGGATGAAGGACTCCACTGTCTGTATAAATCACATTTGCTCTATCTCTTGTTGTGCTGTTGGAGACCCAGCTGGGTTTTCTATACTCGGCTATTGTGAATAGCTGTGTAAAACTTGGATATCAACAATCTCTGTGACATGTAGACTTGAATCTTTGGGTTAAATATTCAAGATTGGTAGAGCTGGGTCATATGAGAGTTCTATTTTTAGTTTTTGACAAACTTCCATACTTATTTCCAAAGTCACTGAATGAGTGAGGGGTGCCTGTTGTCGATACTCCCACCATATTTTTTGTTTTTTTTTCTTACTGACTGCCGCTCTGACTAGGGTAAGATGAAATCTTGGTGTAGATTTCCTGGTATTTCAGCCCATTTATTAGTTAGGCTGCTTGAGTTCTTGCTTAGGTTTTTGGTTCTTGGTATAGTCTAGATTTTAATCCTCTGTCAGATGTATAACTACCAAAAGTTTTCTGCCTTCTGTAAGTCATCTCTTCATTCAGTTGAGTCCTTTGCTATGCAGAAGATTTTTTTCTTGTTGTTGTTGTTTAATTTCATGTGGTCCTACTTGTTAACTGTGGGCGCTGTTTCCTGGGTAACGAGACGGCGGCCCAGAAAACCTGTAGCCTGTGCCGATACTGACAACTTGAAATATTTCCCATGCTTTTTTCTCTGTTTTTAGTTTTGGGTTTACATCAAGGTTTTGGATTTGTTTGCAGTTGATCATACAGGAATCTAGTTCCATTGTTTCATGTGGATATCCAGTTTTGTCAACACCGTTTGTTGAGTAATTTTGCATCTTTTCCCAAAACAAGGTGTTTATAGCACATGAGTTTATGTCTATGTCCTGTATTTTGTCCATAATTGACAAAAGTAAACAAAACAAAAATGAAACCTAATCAATGAAGAGAAAGACCTCTATAGTGAAGACTTCAAAACACTGAAGAATGAAATCAAAGAAAATGATAGAAGAGGAGAGACTCCCATGCTCACAGATCTGACATTGCTATTGTGACTATGGGATACTGTTGAGAAGAGTCTACGGATTCAGTGTCATCCCCACAAAAACCGCAGTGTCATTCATCACAAAAATAGGAAAACTATGTTAAAATTCACAAGGAGGAACAAAATATCTCATAGATGCACAGTCATCCTGATGAAAATTAACAACCTGATGGTATTCAGAGCCATACAACAAGCCCCGCATGCTCCCGGCAACTCTGATGCTTCAACCTTTTTCTTACACAAACCAAATACATGAACAATGACAATCTAGCATTTTATACTAATTGATGAGGATAAATATGAGGCCAAAGTCAGACACAGCACACAGTAATAATCTACAGCCTGTCTTTCATGAAGCACGAAACCCTACACAAACACTAGAAAACTGAGTCACACACTGTATAATTTACACACTATGACCATGAAGAACTGAATCTCTGTACTAACTGATTAACCATTAAAATTTCAACCAATGGTGGTTAATGGCCCAACAAAAAGAGTCACATGACTATACTCACTGTTATGTAAAAGGACTTGATGAAAATTCAACACATTCTCTAAGATCTGTGACCTCTCCAGCCATGAGTATCTAGCCAGGTTTTCAGTACTGTACATGAGTTTCTTCCTGTTGAGTAGGCTTTTAGTCCAATTAGATGAACTGTTGATTATCCCAAGGTAAAAGTACCCATGTTGTATGCTGTGCCAGTCATTGAGTTGGTTATTTGTTTTTGAGACCCAGCATAGACCTAGTGGAATGGACATCAGACCCCAATATTAGCTGAAGAAATATTGACAACTGATTACTGCTGGGTGAGGAAGACCTGATCTCCCCAAAGCGATGGACTCTAATAGGCTTACTAGACCTCAGTAGATGAACTTTCACTCAGGAGAGTCTGGGGACACTAATCACACAATAGGCCTTAACACAAATGACAGAATATGTGAGTTCTAGTGGGGGCTATGGGAGGGTGCCAGCGGGGATGAGAGTATAAAGATGATTAAGACTGATTGAGATGTTCTGCATGAAATACACAAAAACTGAATAAAAAATTTAAAGAAATCCAACACATTCTCTTTTTCCACTAATAACTGAAAGGTTTAATATCAGACTTGCTGCAGTCCTGCTGCCTGAGCCTCCCAAGTGCTGGGATTATTGGTATGACTGCCCCGTGTTTCACTCAGTTTATTTAATTTGTGTGTGTGTGTGTGTGTGTGTGTGTGTGTGTGTGTGTGTGTGTGTCTATATATCTGATTTGTGACCCCAAATGCCCTTCCATGAAGGAAACCACAGAATGCATGATTTTCTATGACTGGCTTATGTTACCTTAGCATAATGTAGCATGTATACAAACGTTTTTCTGTTTATTGCTGAAAAACTTTTAATTCTTCACTCCAACACTCACTGAATATGTATCTCATTCTGCGTTCTATTCCTATGGTTATTTTAGCAAATTGATAAAACTCAGTTGCTTAAAACAAGGCATACTTGGGCTGGGGCGATGGCTCTATGTGTCAGAGTGCTTTCTGTGAAAGGAAGAGAACAGATTTCGATTTCCCAGCTCCCGTGTAAAGCCCAGGCATGCCCACCCACCCCTTGTTCCAGCTTGGAGAGCAGAGACAGGCAGATCTCAGATCTTTCTAGCCAGGCAGCATCTTCAGAACAACAAGCTTCAGATTTAGTGAGAGATCTTGTCTGAAAAATCAATAGTAAGAAGACCCATAAGGGAAGACACCTGATGTCCTCCTCTGGGCACTGCATGGAGCCCACCCACAAACACACATGTGAACACACACACACACACACACACACACACACACATTGTGTTACAGTTCTGAAGATCTGAAGTCTGAAGTACATTCTTGGGGCTAAAATGAAGTATGAGCCATCATTTCTGCAGGATCTGTGTTGGGGGCCTGTGTCCTGGCCTGGCTCAGCTTCTGATGGTGGTGGTGTTGCCTGGTTTAAGAACTGTCAGAGCAGTCACCACCAAGGACTGCTTGACTCTCCTATTACTTTCTGAATGACTTTTCTGCTCCTTTGTTTTATTTTTAGAGAACCTTTGTAATTACATGGGATCTGCCCAAACAATCTAGCTTATTTTGCCAGATTTAAAGTTAGCTTATCAGCAAGGTTAATTCCATCCACAGCTTTAAATCTACTTCTCCATATACCATAACCTTTTCAGAGGTCACAAGTATGAGAACATCAATATCTTCGGCTAGCCATTCTGTTTGTACCTCTTTATCACTTGTAATTACTAGAAATCATTTTTTTAACGATCCAAGCACTAGAAGAGAAAGGTAAGACAAACAGGAAATACGTTCTAAACTTGAAAATGGAAGTCCTCGGTTTTTACAGGGCACTTTCCAGTTCTGGAGGACTGCAATCTTCAGTGCGTTTTTGTTCTGTCGAATGGTTTTGTACGTCTCTACTCCGTCAAAGCAAGAAGGTTGTGTGCATTCAACAGCTGCAGGGAATGCCCACTGCCTGCTCAGCCCTGCTCAGCCCTGCTCAGCCCTGCTCAGCCCTGCTCAGCCCTGCTCAGCCCTGCTCAGCCCCTTCTAGACATCAGCATAGAGGCAAAACGTGACTCTTGGAAGGAAAAAACAGAGGTAGAATCAGAGGAGATGCAAATGAAATGGTTGTGAAATAGCCACTAATCAAAGGCTAAAACGCACATGTATATCCATACAGATGTAGCTTTTAGGATACAGTTCTCCCATTTCCAGTAGATAGATTACAAGAAAGAACTGGGACTGTGGAAGGGTTTTTGTATCTACGTTTTACATCGCTTTCCTTTTCATCGCAGATTTGAGTGAATGCTACACGTTGCACAGCACACCTTAGTAAAACTTCTGGGGAAAAAGCGCAATGTATTCTGTGTTTTTGGAAGAGCTTCTGCATCTGGAAAATGAAAACTGGGGTAGTCATAGCTCCTCTTTGAAACATGAGGCTGGATGGCAGAAATCACTTGTAAAATCCTTTAGCTGCCTTGGAAGAGGAGCCATCTGAATGGAAATTATTAGCATCGGAACAGTCATAAGAGTCTCCCAACTGTCATTGTTATGACAGAAACAGCGATTCATTCGCTTCTCTTCTCCTTTGTCCTAGTGGATGGAAATCAGCTTATTAGCCCCTTAAAGTAACTGGCACTCTCTCCTTTATAAAACCCACTCTGGTTCACAGTTCCACTGAAATTTAATCCACTGAATTATATTTCCCACTGTATTGCCAATTCAAAGTCATCCGTTGATAATTGTGCGTATTTCTTGCTGGTTCTGCTTCAGAAATGAAGGTTACCTGGAGAAGAGGCAGAAAAGTCCTGAGGTCAACCCACCTATTCTGTGCCATTGAGAAATGATGGAGGCAAGAATCTAAAGTTGAAACCCACTCACTCAAAGTTTCAAAGAACAGCCTTGCAGAGAAACGTGAGGGAGACCGGCAGGGTTGTCCGGTTTGTGGACTGGCCATCCATCCCCCACGCACTAGTTTTTCCGTTGAATAGATGCCAAAGCCAGAGTCACCCGGGGCAACAAGGAGGTTTAAGGTCCTGGTTCCACTGAGAATTTTCATCAAGGAAGGCCACACATGCACGTGACACTGCACCTTCAAGGAAAGAAACTACTGCCCAGGTGGTTGGTAAAACTTTGCCAAAGACTATCTCCTATGATGCTGGATGAGAGCAAAAGTTGCTGTGTTTTCTTAGACTACAGCAGATTTTGAGAACACCCCAGACATGAGAACTTCAACAGAGAAAGACTTAAGAAGGCCTGGGGATAGGAGTAGACAGGAACATCTCTGCTCTGCATACAAGCTATCACAGTTGTGGTCAGTTTGGATTTGTCACCAGAAAATAGGAAACTTCACTGTATACCTTGTTTTTTCAAGTGAAAATTAGAAGAATCGGCCCATTTAAATTAGTTACAGTAGAAACTAAATAGATGTTCGGCAACACCAATTAGAATGGCCATAGTAATAATAATAATAATGTCCTCTGTTTGGCTTAAGTCTCAGAGAAAATCAAAATCGAAAAGACCATGTTAGGACCCAGAGGCCCTTTAAGATTTCTCACACTTATTTATTGTTTATTTGGCTGTGGGTATGAAGGGCACACCTGCTGCAACCGTCATGTGGAGGTCAGAGGACAAATTTCTGGAGTTGGTGCGCCCCTTCCACCAAGGAGCAGGGCTTTGTGGCAAGTCCCTTTAGCTGCGGACTCATTTGCTTCTTGTTCCAAAAGATAAGTGCAGAAAGAGGAAGGAGGCGACTCTGCATTCCATGAAATTTTACCTCAAGGGAAATTCTGTTACACAAAAATGATTCCATTCACTTCAACTTAGCAATGATCATTGTGGTATCAATTCAGATGTGGCACTGAACATCATTTCTACTTTACAAGCTTGAGTTTCACATTCTTCCATGTGTCCTGTATTATTTTTCCCAAGGTGATCACTGTTGGTTATTTTTATCTTAGCTACTTAGTACTGTTGAATGTCTAAAATTTTAAAGTTAGAGTTCCTAGAAGAGCTCCAGCGTCTCTATTACACCCCAGTCTCCTGATACCATGGGCCACATACAATGAGGAAGGAGTGAAGGAGAGAGAAGCAGAGAGAGGAAATGATGGGGACGGGAAGTGACCCATTAGCTGAGTGTGTGTCAACATGTTATGTTACCTGTGAACTACTGTCTTAGTCACTCTTCTGTTGCTGTGATAGAAACACTGACCAAAGCAACTTATAAAAGGAAGAGTGTATTTGAGCTTAGGGTTCCAGGGTTACAGTCAGTCATGGTGGGGAGGCCTGGTGGCTGGAGGTGGCTGGAACAGGAGCAGAAAGCAGAGAGCTCATGTCTTCAAAGCAGGCGTGGGAAGCAAGAGAGCAACTCAAGATCAGGCAAGGTTAAAGAACTCTCTAAGCCACCCCCAGTGACGTGCTTCCTCCAGCACGGCCACACCTTCTAAGACCTCCCAAAACAGCGCCACCAACTGACAACAAGATGTCCAAATACTCCGAGCCTATGGGGGACGTTCTCATTCAAACCACCACACATATCGTAATATGTAAATGCTGAATTTCAGAATTTGATGTTGTATATGCCAGAAGTACACCCCTCCTGACACTGAGATGCTGAAGTGAGTTTGTCAAGCCTTCACACAGAGTAAGGAGCACACTGGGGCCTGCACATCTCACAGTTTGAGGTTAAAGATCAAGCTCTAAGGAAGATGTTACATTAAAGATGACTTTGTGCACTTACTCAGCCTACTGCACACCGCTCATTTCAGAGGTGTGGGAACGAAAGAAAAACTCATTCTTCTGAGTAAGTGTTATTCAACTACTGGACACCTGGCATCCTCTCCTGAAGGTTTGCCTTCCTCATTACCTGTGGTGACTGGAAATAAGAAGAAAATTTCTGTTTCAGTCAAAATAATCGTTATTCTATATTATGGATGGTATTTCGTACAAGAAATCTTGCCTGAATAGCCGTAAAGACATTCTTCTCAATTGGATTTTAAGGATTCAGAGTTTGCCCTTCAAGGTGAGAGCCTTCTTGGCTCAGGTTTCTATGCAGTAGGGATAGAGCTCCTTTTGCCCACAGGTGAGTTAGTGCTTCCCAAGGCCTCTGGGTATTGGACTTTGGCATAGTCATTTGCGGCAAGACATAAACAAGATGTGAGTTTGACAACACTTTTTTTATATTCTTGCTTAATTTTCTTTCTGGGTATATATTGCTTTATTTTCTTGTTGCTATGACAAAAGCAATTTAGAGAATGCAGCTTTTATTTTGCTGCACCTGCAGACAGGAATCAGACAGAGGTGAGTTCTGGATCCCGGCTCTATTTCTGTTTTTCCTCTCCTTTCATGTAGTCTTGGACCCCACTGTGCAGGCCAGTGCTGCCCCACAGAGTGCTCCCTGCTCTGCTAACTTTCTCTGGGAGCACATTCTCAGACACCCTGAGGTGTCTCCTTCTTTCCTAGGCAAATCTAATTCCAGTCAAGTTGACAGTAGATGTGAGCTATCTCAAGGTCCTGTCACAGTTTCCCTTACAATGTGGTTTCAAACTTCATAAACTTCATTTTTAAAGTGCATTGGGGGTGTGGTGATTCATGTTTAACCCCACATAAATTCTCCTTTTCTTTTTATGAATTACATTTTTTTTACTTTGATTTATATACTTAAAAATGTGTTATTTAGTTAGTTAGTAGTTAGTTAGTTAGTTAGCTAGTTAGTTAGTTAGTTGCTAGTTAGTTTTTTGTGTAGGAGTGTGTGCCGTACCACCTGTATGGAGGTCAGAGGACAACTTGTGAGGGTCGGTTCTCTCCTTTGACCATACAGGGTTTCTGCGATTGAAAACAATTTGAAAGGCTGGGTTGGATGTGCCTTCATCCACTGAGCCATCTCCCTGGCCTTCTCTGGTATATTCTAAAACATGTCTCATGATATCTCTTCAAGTGGACTTTGCTGGGTGGTGATAAGGGTTGCTTTGGATTTTGCACAGGATTTAAGTTGAGGTAATGTTCTAATATGCTTTCCTTTTCCTTCTGTTTTTAGACCTAATTCTCCTGCATCTTCAATAGTATTAACACGTTACAACCACAGTTACTGTGTATTTCCAGCAGAGTTTAGTCTTAGATCCTTTATATTTATTCGTGTTGTCATCAATGATGATTTTATTTCTATTTAAAAGGATTATTTAGGGATAATTTTAAAAAATGTTGCCAAAATCCTAAACTAGTTGTTTTCTCCCACATCTATTTAGGTTTCAACCTTGAAATTTTAATGAATTTTCAAAGTACATGGTTATTTCATTTGAAAAAAACAAACCATTTCTTTCTTTGCAATTATCATTTCCTTTGCATATTCCACTGTTGAGGTTTGAATGAGAATGTCCCCTGTAGGCTCAGGTACTTGAACTCTTGGCCAGTTGGTGGTCAAGTTTGGGGGAGATCATGGAATACTTAGGAGCTGTGACTTTGCTGGAGGAAGCACATAAGTGGGGGGCGGGCTTTGAGCGTTGGTAGCCTTGCTCACTTCCAGCTCGCTCTCTCTGCCCCCTGTTCATGCCTGAGGATGTGAGCTCTCAGCTTTCCGCTCCAGCTGCCTCTTGCCCTGCCTCTCTGCCACGATGGACTTGTCCCTATAGAACAGCAAGCCCAATGAGCTCTTCCTCCATAATTTGCCTTGGTCATGGTGACATCACAGCACCAGGAAGTAACTAATATTCACATTCTGTTACCCATGCATGATGTTAAATGGTCTTTGATAGAAATCTCCACCAAATGTATTTGGAACATTCACTGTAGAAACATCATATTAATACTGAGTAGATTCCCTTCTGTGTCACTTTGATTGCATATGACAAGGAAGCTGGGAGTGATTGCATGTTTTAACATATGTGCTGGTGTAATGTGTTGCCTGTCTTTTGTTTTTTCTCTCATCTTTCTTACCTTATTACGACTGTGCCATTTCAGATTTACTTGTATCATAATATACAAATATTATGTATTTTGTTTTGCTTTGGATGATTTAATTTTTAATTGTGTGTGTGTGTGTGTGTGTGTGTGTGTGTTTGTCCCACACAAGTGCAGTGCCCGTGGAGGACAGAGAGGGTGTTGGATTCTCTGAAGCTGGAGCTACAGGTAGTTGTGTGTTACCCAGTGTGGGTGCTGGGAATTGAACTCAGGTTTCTGAGAGCAGCAAGTACTCTTAAACATGGAGTCATCTCTCTAGTCCTTATTATGTATTTTGTAGAACTTGGTTAAGTATTTTAGGTGGAAATGTAAGTTCCTATTCATAGGTGAAATAATCCCATAGTATGTTTATATATGGCTCTTAAATCAGTTTTTACTTAGATGTAATTAGAAAACATTGGTGAATGTGAAGCATTCAGAGCACTGGGACCACTATGACATGACATAGTGCACTCCGATCATGAAGTGCACTCTGACAACCCCCCCCCCGTCGCCTCCCCCGCCTGCCCTTCCTACTGCTCTAGTCCATCCCTCTTCCTGAGTTCGGTCTCCCCTTTTAGCATAATTTATTTTTTCTCTAGAGTCTGCATATGACAGAAAACACATGATGTTTGTCTTCCTAAGACTGTTTAGTCCTAATTTCTATCTACATCTATACATACTCAGAAAAAATCTGCATAAAGTGGGTTGCCTTTGAACGTTTGATAAAATTTACTGTATGGTCATGGTTCCTAGGCTTTTGGGGGTAGAGTGATTTTTTAATTTCCTTTTAATATTTTAAAATCATACCTTTCCTATCTAAACTTTATTTTCCCTTAGGAAAACTATAGCTTCTGAGAGAGGGAGAGTCAGGATTCTTAAGGGTGGGACACTAGACAGGTTAATCAGGCTCCAGTGGATGGACCCATGCCAAAAGACATTTGGGGACACAAACTTGACTCAATAGGCATTAATATATATGACTGAGTATATGAAATCCAGTGGAGGGGGGATGCTAGAAGAGGGATACAGATTACAGATTTGGGGGTTCTAAATATAATCATGATATATTGTATGAAATTATCAAAAATTCAATAAAAATTTAAAAAAATTCACAAAAATGTGAGCAATCTCTTTTAGTTTATTTAATTTGTAGACCATGAATGATCCTTCAGCTTTAAAGAGCAGTCTATCACTTACCCTCTTAAAAATTACCTCAGTGTACCCTCTCCTAAGCTCCAGAGCCAGGATCCTGCTGAAATTAAGGCAATGCTGTGGCATGGCCTGTCCCTCCAGCACACACTGAATCTAGTTTTAAACTTCCTGATGATGGAGGCTTGCCTCCAAGTCTGACAGACCTCAGGAAAGCAGTCGTATGTTCTACCACCCGAGTCCCTGATTTCAAGAATCCACACTTGTGTAACTCCCCCCCATCTCGTCTTTCCTAACTCCCTCCTTTCCTCTTTCCCCTCCCTCCCTCCCTGCCACTCATTCCTTCTTCCCTCCTCCCTCCCTCCCTTCCTTTCCTCTCTTTCTTTTCCATGTCTTCCTCCTCTTCTTCCTCCTCCCTCTGTCTGGATCTGTCTCTTTATCTTTGCTTTATTTTTGAGACAGGCTCTCATTCTGGAGCTGGCCTTGAACTCATGTTGATCCTCCTGCCTCTTCTAAGTGCTGGGATTAAAGTGTGCCCCACCACACCTAGCTCTGGTAATTCCTTTCTAAGTCACTCAAGTACAGATTACTCGGTATTGCATAATTTACTGTGTGGTAATACCACCGATTTGAACTGCGGTGTCATGAACTTTGTTAGAGTGTTTGATCTATACAAACTATAAAACCTAGAATGTGTTTTTTGTCTAATATCCTTCTCATATATAATATAGAAGCCCTATTTGCTTAGTGATAGTTACAGTTGGGCCTTGGTACATAACACCTGCAGAATGGCTGAAGTCCACACAGTAGAAGAACTGAGTAGGTGATGACTTCACTGAGACTGAATGCAAATGTGTTAATGTACACAGATAGTTTAAAATTTGAATTTAGTATAAACGTCCTAGTGGAAAATCATGCACCATCCCTCTGCAGCCCAGACTGCGTTCTGAACCACACATACCACGTATATAGTCTCCAGAACTGGTTATATTAATTTTTTCCTGCTCATATTTTCACAAAAAGAAAAAGTAACATTCCATATCAAGTATTGTGTTTTTCGTGAATAGCGTTGTTCAGGGGCTGGAGAGATGCCTAGCTCTTAGTACCACTGATTTCTCTAACAGAGAAATCAGTTCCTTTCCCAACATTCATGTAGCTCACAACTTCTTGTTACTCCAGTTACAGGGGCTATGACACCCTCTTCTGACATCCGGAGGCATTGCACACATATGATGCTCTTACATATGTGCAGGCAAAACACTTATCCTCATAAAATAAAATTAATAATTCTTTAAAAGAAATGACAGCTGTGTTTGGGGAGGTGATACCGGTATTTCCCTTCTGTTCATTGGACATTCAGTTCCATTGTTTTTGTTTTCTGTTTTTTCCTTTCTGACTCACCAAAATTTCCATGGCCAGTCCTTAACTCCTAGAAATATTATGAAAAGCCAATTAAGTAGCAGACCTCTGGGTAAAAGTAAGGAGCGGTGTTGAGGGGCAATCCAGAGAGACAGCAGAGTCCTCGAGCGAGTGACCAGAGCTGCAAGACTGCAGCGTTGGTAGAACACGTAATGAATTTTATACACGTTACTACTTTTCTCATCAAGAGATGAAAACCCAGAAATGAATGCCCAGCTCTCAGGAAGGAGATATGCTTTAGCAATTACTTCTGGGCAGAGCCAGGCGAGATCAGTGAAGGCCTAAAAGAATATATCATACAATATTGCCTCAGAAAGTACAGATTAAGCAATTTAATGGCAAATGTCTCTTTTACAAAGAAAAGAAATGGAATACAATTAGTGGAATATATTATATTTTCAGGTAGAGATGTTCTAATCATTAAGTCTGGGTAAGAGTTACAGCTCTGCAAATTGATCTTTTCTCATCAAGTAAATCTGGTGGGTAATGTTGCTGGATTGTGAATTGGGTGAGGATTGTATTGATGCTACTAAAACCCCATTCCTTATGGGGCAATGTAGAAATATGTTGGATATTAAAGACCTAGAAGCAAGGGGCTCTGAATCCAATTTCCGATAACCAGTCCCCCGAGACATCCAAATCTGCTGTTGCGCCAGTAGAGAAAAAAAGTGGGATGTCAACAGCAGTAATATTGAGATGCATTAACTGTGAGATTGTACTAGTGCACGTAAAGGTACTAGGAGGACTAATAACACTTCGCAATTAAATAGCACTTATCTTCCGAGGAGTTCAAAATGCTTCCCAATGCTGTATCGAGCTACCTTGCAATATGAAGAGAGGAACGACTTCCATAAGCCTCAGGGAGAAAAAGAGAGAAGCATGGAATGTCATTAGAATTTGTCTTCTCCTCAAAAAGCCAGGAACATCACAGTGCGCAGACTCAGGACTCACCAGCAAGCCGCCCACCTCTGACCAGAGGAACTCAGCGTTGGGAGTTGTGCTTGCCCGATCAAGCTCTGTGGTCTTCACCAAGCCTGCTTTTATGACCGCCTTTGTCTCCTCATCTTTAACTTAGAGATAGTGCTGCTCGGTGTGCAGGTTCAACTGGAGTCCTTTGTGTCCCCTTTGAATTGAATTGTCAATATTCTTTCAGAGCACATGGGTACATGGATGTACGGTTTGTGCTATTTACACAACATCCAAATTTACAAAATAATGTTGTCATTTAACTAAAGTTTAGGCCAGAGCACTAAAAATGTACCTCAGCAGCCTCACTAAGGTGTTTTATTAAACAACTTCTCATTATGGATCCCTTGTCCATGAATTTACCACATAGATAGGATAGTAAAGCATGGATTCGCGACCCTGCAAGAGAAAATTAATTTCCAAAATGAAAGCTCTCTGTGCAGCATTGCCCCCTCACCCCCTGAAGTATTTGTATCTCAGTTGAACATTTATTATCGGTGGAGAAGTCTCTCTTCTCTCCTCTCCCTGAATCTGAAATGGTAGATTCTAACTGCACATCAAACTCCCTAGTGCAGACCCCAGGACTTGTCTCTGGTGAAGACGATTTGTCACATTTAACCACAACTACACAAGAGCCTCAGTTTAACAACTCTGTTTTCTGATCCACCTACATTGCTGCCCCTGGCAGCTTGCCTAGTTGTTCAAACTTTCCCCCGACTTGGTGACACACTGCAGGCAAAAGAAGTAAAAGCAACGTAAAGGACTGTTTTAAGACTCAAATAAGCCAAGTGTGGTGGCCCAAACCTTTAATCCCAGCCCTCGGGAGGCAGAGGCAGGCAGCTCTCTGTGAGATCAAGGGCAGCCTGGTTTACATACCAAGTTATAGACTTGCTGGGGCTAAAGGGAGACACTGTATCAAAACAAACAAATCAAATAAATAACGTAGAAAATAGAAATGGTTAACTAATCATAATTATGAAAAAATTGATTTTTTTTAGATTTTCAAATTATTTGCTGATACTTGGGGAGATTTGCTATGTTAAATCCAAGAAACTGCTTGATTAAACTATGTGCAATACAGAAAAAGCTATGGTAAATAGAACATTTGAAAAGCAATCCTAAGAAATGTGTCAAAATGGTGCATTCTATGTGAAATCACAATTGCCTTGATCATCTGCCTGGCTATAGAGCAGACAAATATTTCCCAGCCGGGAAGATATGTGAATGTGACATGCAGCCCAAAGGAGTTGGTCTCTAAAAGACACCTGCATGTTTGTGAACCACACTCTCACCTTTGACCAACAGCCTTAGGAATTTCTACCCTTGTGAAATGACTATCCATAACTAAATGTAACCACTAAGTGTATCTCACTGGCATTATTTGAATAACCATTGAGGCATATGAATTTGTGCAATTCAGACACAGTTTTGCTAGTATGTATACTTCAGAGCCATATTAAACTAATCATTAAGCTCTTTGAGTTTTTCTCTGTCTCTTATTCACACACACACACACACACACACACACACACACACACACACACACACAGGGTCTCAGGAAGTCTAGGCTGGCCTTAAACTCAATTTGAAGCTAAGAATGACCTTGAATTTCTGATCCTCCTGTTTCACCTCACAAGTTTTGGGATTAGATGCAACACACCTGGTTTTATACAGTGCTGGGACTGAGCCCATCCCCTCCTTCATGCTGGGTAAGCACTCTACTAACAGCCGTACCCTTGGCTCCTAGTCCAGCTCTTGGATATCCTCTTGTTCTCTCCCCTTCCTTGTTTCCGGAAGCATCTTCCTGGACAGAAAGCTCTGTTAGGAATTTGGTCATTTATTTTTCTTTGAATATTTTGAATGTTTGAGGTTACAAACAGAGACTACAGCCAGGCATGGTGGTACTCTCCTATGAAAGCATCTGTTGGTAGGCTGCTCTTGGTGACATGGAGAACTGGGCATGTGGAGCGATTTACCTGGCATCTAATTCAAGTTGAGTCTAGGAAAAGAAAAGGCCTTCCTTCAGCATCCTAGGCTGATTGCCTGGAGCCTCTCTGTTTCAGGATGTCAAACGGAATCCTCATCTGCTGACATTCCATGCTGATCTCCGATTTTTCTTCTAGTGAAGAACAGCCCAAGAATTTCTGATGGTCAGCAAAACACAGAGAAATGATCTTCAGAAAATGTCCTGACCTGGGACTTGCTCCATTGAAAAATTCCTCACCAATCACTTCAGGGGGTAGTTTGCAGTTACACATACAAATTTGTTATAAAATACTCAGCTATTGCTCACACATCCTTGAGAATTTTGGTGTGGGTGAACAAGGAAAGTCCTAAGAGATGTAAGAAATGAGATTCTCCATTTCCAGGATTCCAGTGTCAGCCATTAAGATAGTCATCCTTCTATTAGAGTGGTTTTGGCAGATAACTGTACTGTTTCCCAAAGTCAAAGAGCCTATCGGTTCATACCCACTGCAACCATTTCAAAGATCCATATTCTGGAAATAGTTTTGAGCCCATGAATTTCCCAAAACGAAATTTCCCTTGAAGGGGCAAACAAAATCCCACTAACAGCTCAGAAGGAAAAAAAAGATACTGATAAATTAATTTGAAAAAAGAAAATAAGTCCAAAGTGTGTCTTGGTTATTTGCTGTGAATGTGTCAGCAAAGACAAATTTGGGCTGGTAAAAAAATGGTGGTTGGAGCTGAAGGGGAGGAGATGAGCAGAAGAGAAATAACCTCCAGTTCCTTCAATCTCAACCTCCTTACCCTGTCAGCAATTTCTATGAATACTCTAAGTTCTAACAGTCCACAGTGTAAGGAAGAATTCTCTAATACACACCTGTTAACTGCAAGCACATACAAAACACACTTGTGCACACACAATCCACCTCTATTGAAGATACATGAAAATGACCGCAACTCTACAACAGAGTGTTTTTACCATCCGCTGAACCAGTAGGACTGAAAGTTGTACTCTGAAGCCCAGCTTCTCATAGTTTCCTAGAGTTTTCTTCCTCTTTTCCTCCAGTCCTCGCCTCACTCCGTGCTTCTGGTCTGTGTAGTCCGTGCTCTCGTTTCACGACTATTATTTCTGAAATCAGTATGTCTTACTCCCTTCCAAGTTAATTGCCACATCCAACATCATATATCTGAAAGTTAAACATGTCAGATGAAATGAAGAGCCATTGCACTCCTGATCTCACTGCTTAAGCCTGTAGATCTGCCTGAAAAATGCTTTTACGTTCATTCCTCTTCCACTACAGCCCTGCCCAGCCCATCCGCATGTGTGTGGATAGCACTAATTTGTTTCAGTGAGTTATAAAAAAATAAAAGGGGACAGAAAGTTGAGAGCTGCATGTAGCGGGGACACAGGGTAATCATGATCAAAATATATTGTACACATTTCAATCCGTGTTCCATGATCCTATCACACCACTTCACTACATGAAGAAAAGACATTAGTACAACATGGAACGCCTGTAGAAAGTGTGGAAAACCCTCAGCAGTGTCACAATCTGACTGTATGAGATTATGCCAGGATGTGCTAAAAATTGCACTTCCCAGACCACCCGCCATAGAGAACGATTGTGGAGAACAGTAACGTGTTTGAATGTGAGTCTCAGCTCTTGTGTTAGCTCTTGAATGGCTACTTTTCTCTTCACTGTTACAAAATACCTGACAGAGGGAGTAACTTCCAGGAGGGAAGACTTCCTTTGGCTCACCACCTCTACCCCATCCTGGTAGTAGGTGTCACAGTTCACAGCTCAATATGCGTGATTGGAGCTTGTAGCACAGCTAGTTCACACTTGGAAGATGTGGAAACAGAAGTCTAGAGCAGGAAGTGGCTTCGGCGACCCCCAGGCATGCTTCTGCCAGCTAGGCCACTTTCCCTAGGGTTTCAGTGCTGCTGAAAACAGCCCCTCCCCTTGCTGGGCACCCAGGCATCAAACACACAGACCTGTGAGGACATTTCACACTCAAACCAAAACAGCTAACTTTGGAATGTCATTTAATCAATTTAGGTATTTCTTGTTATTGTTTTCTCATATGTAAAACTGAGGTGATAGTTAAATTATAATTAAATCAGGATTCCCATTCTGAAGAAATAATCTCTCATATCATTTTCCTACAAAATTCATAACTGGTACTCAGTGTGCTGAATGATTCACCAGCCTAACTTAAAATTAAGGTCAAGGTGACTCAGGAATCAATGTTGGCTCCCTAGCACTTACAAGGAAATGGAAGTTTGGAGAAGGAAACTAAGTTATCGAATTTAATATGGCTTTAGTTCTTAAGTTATACTATTAAATGTTTTTCTCCATTGGAAACTACTTAAAGACAGGGACAGACTGTGTGTAATATTTATTTATATTCACATTTACATAAAATAATATGTTGTGAGTGGCTAATGTTGAATAAGTGCTAAAGAGAGAGACAACCAAAGGAGAAAGAGATGATAAGATTCTGTCAACAGATGATTTTTTTTTTAATCTAAATAATACGAATAAGCCAGGAATAAAAGGCAAGGGTGGTTGTAGTGTCCAAGAGGGGGTCAGGCTGCCTGCAACTGGATCGTGAATTTTATCCTCTTTGTTTCTCTGGACAGTGTCAAGTACTGGGCTTATCTCTGGTGATTATTAAATAAACATTACCTTTTCTTTTTGAAATATTTTATTTAATATTTTTATTCGACGTATATGAGTGTATTGCCTGCATGTGTAACTGTACCTGTATCATGCAGTGCCTACGGACGTCAGAAGAGGCTGTCAGATTTCCCTGGACCTGGAGTTACAGATGGTTGTTGGCCACCATGTGGGTGCTGGGGCCTGAACCCAGGTTCTCTGCAAGAACGCTAGTATTCTTGACCACTGAGCCACGTCTGGAGCCCCTAAATAAATATTTTATGAATTGATTGATTGATGCAGTCTGAAAGAGAGCTGAGAGAATCTATCCTGCTATGGGTTTATTGCTTTTGGGGGGTATTTTGTATTTTAACTTTCACAGTTGACTTTCCAAAGTAAGTTGACATTCACTCTCAAATTTCTGTCAGATAATAGAGTAAAGGTAAAAAAATTTTCTAAACTTTTGTTTACAGAAGATTAAATAGGCAGTTGAGGAGCACTAGATTATTCAGTGGAGGGCCATGCTAGAAAAGCTGTCAAAGAGAGCTCCATAAACCCCTCAATGGCCAAAAAAAAGATAAATAAACACCCATGCTTATCTTTTGCTATGAGGCCTCCTGCAACTCCACTTTTAAATATGTATGACTGAAACCTCACTGTGTTATCCTAGCCTTCCCAGGATTCTGGGAAGCTCTCTCACAGGAGGCTGGCAAACCAGCAAACGGAAGGAATGTGAAGGAGGTCACAGGTACGTGCTTGTGAGGGTGTGGGGTGTGTTGACCAAGACGCAGCTCAGAAGTCAGTGTATTTCACAGAGGGATTTCCACATTCCTTTTGTGAAATATGAAGAAATGAAGGATCTGCGAATTACCCCGATTTAATGGTCATACAATGTACACATGCATGTATCAACATGCTTGAAAATAACACCAAGAACCCCATAAACATGCAGAACTGTTTAGTATCAACTAAGTAGCTTTAAAATGTCTTTCTCTTTCAGATCTGATGTATACAATTTAACTAAATTCTGAACATTTTCTTGATCAAAGTATTTAAGAGTTATTTGGGGGAAAGAGAACAGGTCTGACGATGAGGGCTTCGTTTCTTTCTGGTTTAGAGATGACTACTCAGGTAGGATCAGGGAGCTAACAAAATATCAAAGGGCTAAAGTGATTGCAGCACATGTTGTCAGATATTATATTCAGAACGATTTTTTTAACTTTCTAAATGTTAGTAACTTAAGGAGCAGTTCAAGTTAAAAAAAAATGATGCTTTCCCCTTTACAAAGTCTGCAAGCTGCAAACTTGAACACTTCTATGAAAATCCCATTTTTCAGCATAGTGATGCGCTGTGAAGGACAGGGCAGTTAAGTTCATGGGAAAAGTTAATGTGTTCTACCAGAAGGCACTCGGAAGCCAAGGAAAGCAAACTCTTCTACCCCAACATCTGGCAGCTTCTTTCTAGATACCTGGGAAAACTCTCATCAAAGACATTTTAGAACACAGAAGATACGTGCATTCTGGAAAGTGCTGTCTTTGCTGTGCTCTGTTGCACTGTAAATCTAAGCGATAGAGGGATGACTAACGTGAAATGCTGTACACAGTTGATGTAAGCTCTCATCACGCTTAGGGAGAAGAAGGGACCAATGAAGGCCTCTCCACTCTGAGGGCACAAACATGGCCGACACCTGCCCAGGTTTCTTCTTAGTCTTCATATTTTCATTGCCCTTGTTACCATTACTTGTATGCTCACGGTAAGAACATTCGAAGTTTCCATCTTCTAACATGTTTACGGCATACAGCTTAGCATTGTTAAGTGTAGGCAGTACGCTATGTGGCTGCTCTCCACAACTTGTCTCCAGAGCTGAGCCTCTCACCCCTTGCCTACGCTTCCCTGTTCCTCTGACACCAAAGGTCATCACCAGTTCATTCACACTCTACCCACTGGCCTGCTTTAGATTCACATATGAAAACTTACAGTATCTGCCTTCCTGTTTCTGTTTGTCTTAGCACCGTAGCCTACAGGTTTATCTGTATTTTGACAAATGGTAAGATTTCCCTCCTTAACAAAGAGAGACTGAATTCCTTCTGTATGCGTATCACCAAAATTTCAGTACTCGTGCATTCTTTATACAGATGTCATTCATATCAGTTAATAGGAGCTGGTATCTCAAAAGTGGGAGGTCCTGCACTGTGTGTGCTTTGCTGATCTATCTACTGTGTCAGCCAAAAGGTGAAACAGCACTTGCTTCTCAAGACAGACTCCAGTTTGTCTCACAGGGAAGCTAGCATGTTCGCATGTGTAGGGTACAGAGTCAAATCCCACCCCAACTACACTTTTCTGAGTCAGAACAGTTGACTTAATATAATCTTTCCAACTCTTTTACAAGGTTAACCTTCTCCTTTAATGTACCTGAGATAGAAGCAAAAAGTATCTCTTTTTCTTTCATCTCCATTGAATATAGGGCCAAATTCAGAGTGTAGGACTCCACCTCAGAGTGGAACTCATTTACTGAAAAGGCCTGAGTACAAGAACCAGGACACAGGATTCCCTTGTTCAGACTTCCCTTCCAGTCAGTGTCTCTAAGTGCTCAGTGTCTGCTTATGTTCAGAGCTGAAGAACGGTGAGTTGTGTTTTCCTGCCTAAAATAATATCTATCAAAAAGCTCCAGATAACATGAGGTGCTTTTGATTCTAGTTTCTCCTAAGATGGAGCAAACACGGAGCAATTGAAACAAGGGATTTGTGTTGTTGCTTTGCTTTTGTTTGTTTGGATTCTGCTCAATTGCCACATATTTGAAACACCCATAAATAATCTATATGTCAGCTGGTTAGGTTAAGAAAGATTGGAAGACTCAAGGTTGGTGCATGAACATAAGTAAACAGAGACTTTCAGGCTGCTGCGAACTTGCTCATATGAACTTGCAACAATGGTGTCAGCATGCACAAGACCCAATCAAAAACCCAGCATAGAACGCGGGAAGTGTCAGCAAGCCCCAACCCTAGCAGAACTAGTGGCAACTGATTACTGTGGGTTGAAGGAGTGAAGATCTCCTTTAAGGGAGTAACTAGAGGTAGGCTGACGAGACTCCAGGGATGAATTTGTATCAAGGGTCTTCTGAGCATCTGGGTACAAATGCTTCATTAAATAGGACTTAACATTTATGAGAGAATGCACAAAATTTAGTGGGGGCTTGGGGGCTGTGGCAGGGTGTCAACGCAGAAGGGGATCTAAATTTCTATTGTATGAAATGCACAAAAACTCAATAAAAATCTTAAAAATAAATAAATAAAATGCAAGTCCATAATAAAAGAAAGAAAATTGAAGTGTGTTTTTCTCTTTTCCATGATGGTTGTGGATGCGCTAATGTATAACAGGTGCCAATCAAAGCTGGTTTATTTACTTTTCATTATATCAGGAATCCTCAGGTCAAAAAGATCCTGAGAAAACTGTGCAGGGACTAGTAGAGTTTTTAATGAAAATTATGAGTGACTATGTTTCAAAAGAGGAGTTCGTCATGGGTCTATTTAGATGTTGCATGTGGAGAAAAAAATGGGTAAATAAGAGTCTGG
>NW_008337322.1:1426858-1429179 GCF_000622305.1 Nannospalax galili | reverse complement strand
TTCATTATATCAGGAATCCTCAGGTCAAAAAGATCCTGAGAAAACTGTGCAAGGACTATTGCTTGTTGAACCTGTAGCATAGGGAGATGTGTGCCGGTAAAATATCTCCCCAGGGATGCCAAGAAGAGATACTCAAGTATAATTGAGATATAAGCACAAATGAGTAGAGTTTTTAATGAAAATTATGAGTGACTATGTTTCAAAAGAGGAGTTCGTCATGGGTCTATTTAGATGTTGCATGTGGAGAAAAAAATGGGTAAATAAGAGTCTGGTTTTGTTTGGCATTTCCCTTCTTCTGGAGAGAGTTGGGCTCCGTTGAACTGCACTTCAAAGTTACCCGCATTCCCGTTCCCAAAACTCTGGCCTCAGTTAAGGGACTTGGTGAGTCATGAAACCTGTAATCCACCACAAAACTGAATTCAGATGTACTTGAAATTGAAGAGCACCTATTGCCTCGATTAAAACGTGGTTGTGGGAACTTTCCAAGCACTGATAGACTGTGGAGCTGGTGGAGAGCTGTGACTAATGCTCATTCTCTACTTAATTGGCAGTAAGGGGTAGTTAGGCAGACAGCCTTCCACTGAATGTTCTCCACCCTCCTTTACCGCCAGTTATGGCATGTGACAATATTTTGACCAATCAGAAAACAAACTGATGCATGTTAGTTTTCGGCCTTTCCCAGGAAACAGTTGCCTGCTCCCCTGATTGTCTCACAAAGGAGGAGAATAAAAGACCATCAGTACACACAACCTATGTTAGAACTGTCAAGACAGGGCTAGAAATATTGCTCAGTATGAGTGTGCAAGCCTAGGGGAGGGCTGGAAATACAGCTGAGTGTTAGTGTGCAAACCTAAGGCAGGGCTGGAATACAGCTCAGTGTTAGTGTGTAAGCCTATAACAGGGCTGGATATACAGCTGGGTGTGAGTGTGCAAGCCTATGTCAGGGCCAGAAATATAGCTAAGTGTTACTGTGCTAACCTAGCAAATGCGAGGCCCTGTGTCCAAACCCCAGGACCACCACACAAGCAGAAACAGTCAGCACTGCCTGGACTCCTTGACTCCTGGACAAGATGTTTGCTCGGTAGAGAATGGAGCATCTATACTATTTAGGAAGCTGTGTTCCTAAGCCCTTTCTTTTCTTCCTTGATGCTTTAGGCAATATCCCGATAGGCATAATTTGGTTTGATTTTATCAGTTAATGTGAAATAACAGAATTTTTCAGGTATCTTAATAGAATACACTGTTACTCATTGAAAACTGAAGAATAAACGCATTGGTATTGGCATACCTGTGCTGTATGTATATCTTATACTGAGTTCACTTATAACTTTCTTTGGAAGTAAGAAAGTAACAAAACCAAACAAGAAGGAAGTGAAAAATATTCAAGGAGTTTCAGATAATGCTAATGATCCATTATTAATTATCAAAGGTGAAGGAAACTTAGATCATTAAGAGTCTAAAGCAGGTAACTGGAGACCAGTGTTCAATGCCCACCCAAATGAGAAAGTGAAAGGTACAATGAATGAATAGAATGGATCAAAATCCCTGCCTTAGACTAAGCGAGTGTGCTGGCACATGTCTGTAATCCCAGTGCTCTGGAGGCAGAAGGATCACTGGGAGTTCAAGGCCAACTTTGTCCACTTAGTTCTAACCCAGCCTAGGTTATGGAGTGAAAATAGAAGAGGAGGTAACAACTTCTTAGAGGATTTGATTAAGAGGAAGCAACGCGCACGGAGTGACCGTTGATACCCACATGATCGGGTTACACTTCAGGCCTCTGAAAGGTCAGGACTGTGCAACTAACTAGCTGCCTGTGTACTGTTAAATCGTCTGCAGGAAGTGAAGACAAGGACTCCATTGTACAAGGACAGGAAGTGTGTATCTGGTTAGGAATCAACAAGGACAGGAAGTGTGTATCTGGTTAGGAAGCAAGTGGGCCCTTTTCTTTTAGAATGTGACTATCACCTGTGAGTATTTGATGTTTGCCCACGAGGTTTCCAGCATTCAGCACTTTGAGTATTTTGTTAAGCTTAATTCCTAGTAAGCACATGGTCCCCTGGAAGACAGTGTAGGACTGACACGCCTGTAACCGGCCCTCATGAATAGCTGGTTCTCTGTGTAGCTTCCTGACCTCCTTCAGATTGTAACTAACACCCAAGTGCTCAGGGACTACAAAAGAGACTTTTGACTCAACTCACTTACCAGAACTGAGGATCTACTACTTCCAGATAGCTGATGTCAGCCCTCAAGGACAAGGTTGCATTGTCCTGTGATACTAAGGAAAGCACTCTGGAACCCCCCCCCCCCCAACAGGTTTTAAC
>NW_008337322.1:1404461-1425536 GCF_000622305.1 Nannospalax galili | reverse complement strand
TTCAAGGATAGGAGAAAGAGAGGAGAGGACAGAATCTCCAGTAAGGCAACATGACCCAGGAGATAAGGAAGCGTATGAATGAAAAGGTGAGATTTTCAGATGACAGAGTGAGGGCATCATCACAATCCACTGCGAACTTAACATGGTACGCCCAGACTTACGTAGACGTACGCACGTATGAATGAAAAGGTGAGATTTTCAGATGACAGAGTGAGGGCATCATCACACTATGATCCACTGCGAACTTAACATGGTACGCCCAGACTCACGTAGATGTACACACACACACACACACTCACTCTCATGCATAAACACAGGTACATGTTAACATACATACATACACATGCACACACATATGTACACTCACATATGCACGCACATCCATATGTGCACATGTGACCACACAAATTTACACACACATCTCCTGAAATAACAAACTCCACATGTGTGATATCCTTTGTTCCTTTTTTCTTTTCTTTTCTATTTCTGTTTCTTTAAAAATACTACATCATGGTTCATAAATGAATCAATTGCTTGACATTTGAAATAGTGACTAAATCCTGGTAACCATTTTTAATGAATTTCCAGACCCTGTGGGTTTACTGAACCTTTAAACCTGGGAGAGGTATAAAATAACTGGATGATGCATTTTTATTTCTTACATCTTACAATCTGGATTTTCAGAGTAAAGGAGACAAAGTCAAGAAGAAATGCACAGAGATCAATTTCAGATACTTGTGGAGACTGGAGAGTAGTTTCTAAGATGAAAACATACATAATTCTTGGATAGAAACATGAGGCCAAAAGGTGTTTCAGATGTGGCCTTCAGTGACTTGGCTAACCATAACCATGGAGACATTGATCCCTTTCCGTGTGTGTTCTTTTCTTTTTTTTAATACTTATTTTATTTTATGCATGTATTGTCTGCATGTAGGTAAGTGCACCCTATGTTGTGAAATGCCCACAGAGGACAGAAGAGGCTGTCGGATCCCCTGGGACTGGAGTTAAGGACAGTTGTTAGCTGCCATGTGGGTGCTGGGATTCGAGCCCGGGTCTTCTGCAAGAACAGTCAGTGTTCTTAACCGCTGAGCCATCTCTCCAGCCCCTCCATGTGTGTTCTTTTCATCAACACATTTACTTCTCCTTCAGGAAATGTCTCATGGTTGGAAGGAGATCAAAGTTGAAGGTGTAGATATACTCAAAACACTAACTCAGCAGTGATGTCATTGTACAAAGGATTCTGGTGCTTAGTACAGTCTGAGCACCAGGAGGAGGACATCTACTAAAGAAAAACCAGTGTGGGGAGGCAGCCAGTGCCTTTGAACCCTCTATCCAGATCTGAGGCCGCTCAGAACTTAGGAAGCCTGAGAGGAGATTCAGCAGAGCCACCTTACAGGACCATCTGCACGGCAGACAGGGAGGGAATGAGCATCTTCAGAGCCACAAAGAAGAGTTTACACACAAAAGGTAAATACCCCTTAAAGGTAATGGACCGACACATGACAGTCTCATGAGCTTGCTCAGAAGGAGCTGAAAGTTTGCATTTCCCCTCTACACACGCGGCTGTGTCCTATGAAATGAATATCCACCTGTAACCTCATCTATGGCCCATCTTAGACCTCTTTGCTTTGCTTATTTTTATTTTCTGCCCCTGGTTCCTCTCCAGCATTCTGACTTCATTTTGGGGGATTGCTCTTGGAGGATGCATATCTGATTCTTGAATTCAAAGTAGTTCCTGCAGTAAGATGCAACATTTAATTCTCACATTGTATGTGTGTTCATCTTGGTTATCAATAATGCAATGCTTATAGATAGTTTAAAATTCAGTTCAGTTTGCCACATGATGACAGGTTGATATATATAATGATAATGTACATATAAATATTCATAAGGATATATTTGTATATGTTTTGTACCCCATGAATTTTATGTATACATATATGTATGCATTTCCTCTATCCATGAAATCAATAAGTATGAAAGTTCAATATCCATATTTTTTATTCAGGGAAAAAATTCAAATGTTTTGTAGATTGTTAACATTCATTTACTTTTAAATCCAAAAGCTTAAATCTGGTATTTTCTCCCAGAGAACCCAAGACCACATTGAATGAGTGTAAACTCTCAATAATAAACTGTAATTTAATATATCCAAAATTTAACATGTCCGTTTTAGTATTGCTTCTTTTTTCTGTTTTTCACTTACAACTCAAACATGGCTCAGCCATGTGCCAGGCATCACAGAATAAGAGCCAATCACGTGGGAAGGTGGACACGACCTTTCAAGCGGTTTCCTCGAAACCGTCACCTGTCCACCTGTCTTGCCATGAGCGGTCGTGAAAGGTTTTAGGCCCCTTTGGTCCATCCCTTGCTTTCCTCCTCTTTCTGAATCTCTTCTCTGACTCTCACCAGACAGTGTCCCTCCCCAGCTCCCACCCCTCAGGGCCTCGGCTAACTCACTTCCTGCGGAATCATCAGCTCAGCTCTCGTTCTTACCCAGTAACATTACTGTCAGTAGCAGTGTTATTTCTTAGGGAAATTTCAAGTTCGGGAATTACTGCATGCAACTTTCTATCCACATTCTCCACTTGCCAGAATAACCCATATGCTTCCTTTTCTGGAAATTCCCATGGGGCCTGCTGGAATCCTTACAAACTTTGATTGAGCTGCCCAGGGTCAAACTGAACATCTGGGAAAGAACTCTGCCTCAGCCACACTTAGGTATCCCAGAATACCCCAGTGTCCTTCCAGGACGATGACCTGTCTGAGGTTACATTTTGTGAAAAATATATGGATATGTTTAAACATTTCATTATATGGTCCAATTAGACTGCATCTACATGGGCAGGTAATAAAGGAGAATGTTGGCAATTACCAGGGTCATTTCATCAGTCCACAGCCAAATGTGTCCTATGTGGTAAAAAATGTTTCAGAATGAATGTTGGAAAAGCTAAATAATATGAATTCTGTAGTTACATTCTTTGTAGTTGTAAAAAAAAAAAAAAAAAAAAAAAAAAAAGGGCCCTGGAATGATTTCACATTTTCAAAATAGAATATGATATCTAACACATACTGTGGGTTAGTGATGTCTTTCAAGGGTGTGTATTTCAAATAAATGAAATGGATAGTATAAATCCTACTGTTTTAAACCATTTTCTCTTTGATTATCCTGGGATCATGAATGTAAGTCTAAAGTCAGCTTTGCCTAGATCTTACATAAGAGAATGTGATAGCTCTGCCCCACACAGACTGTTCCAGTCTAATTCTTGCCTTGCAGAAGTAAAGAAGGCATAAATAAGGAAGGAAGGAAAAAGAGGAAAGGGAGAGAAAGTGGGAAGAATAAAGGAGGGGATGAAGGAAAGGAGGAGGAAGGACGGAGGAGGGAAGAAAGAAGGAGGCGGTAAGAGGGACAGAAAGGACAGGGTGGAGGTCGGAAGGGAAAGCCGGGAGCCGTGGAGGAGGCGGGGGCGGTTGCCCCTGGTGTCCTTCCAGCTACTGTTACGAAGACTTCTAAGAAGGTTCCCACTTAGTACATTTCCTGCTCTTTTGTCTTCACGTCTCCCTTCCACTACTTGGATAAATCCTACTGAGTTTCCTTCTTTTAGCTTTAATAAATTCTGCCTTTAGACTCAGAACTCTATGCACAGACTGTTGGGAAAGTCAGAGAAAAGCATAAATAAGTTATACTATGCACGTCAGAAAGGTAGAGCTAATTACAAAACCATCATGTCTCTGAGGTGAAGATGTGATGAACGGCCGCCTAGGAATTCAGAATCCATGACTCTCAGTAGGAGACACTTATTTTTTAATATACATTTTTATTTAATTTTTGTGCCTTTCTTACATCTTAATCAAATTTAGACCCTCTCCCCTACCTGTACCTTCCCATAGCCTGCCCACTGGACTTCATGCGTTCTTTCATATATGTTAAGGCCTGTAGAGTAAAGCTTGCGTCCCCAGATGTGAGTTCCTTCACTGGAGCCTGGTCAGATTATGCAGCATGACCCCTTTAAAGTGATCGCTTTGCGGCCTCCTGCTCATTTCCCCAGTCCTGTGCTGGGTTTTTGTCTGATTGAGCTTGTGTAGGTCTCGTGTATGAAACACTCCTTTTTGCTGTCTATACACTTACGATCTGGGGCTGTCTTAAGGAATGTCGATGTGGAAACGTACTGAACCCGTCCTAAATTAGCAATGCAGTTGTAAATCTGTCTGCTGCATAGGCATTGCCCTTATGTCAGAAAGAACTGATTTATGAAGAACCAAGTACAATGCAGTCTTCGCAGCTCAAGGGAAGAGGCATGTGATGATCATTTTCAGACATGTGAAAGGATTGCAGACTCGTGGTGGGGAATCTCGGCGGGCCAGAGCTGGACGCTTCTGCAGAAAATTTTGGAAGCCTGTCTTAGTGTGCTGAAACCCGGACGTCCACCGAGGGTGTGCTCGTGACATTTTCTCTCTTGCTTGCTTCCGGCCAGCCTGGAAGGCCCTGCCTGGAGGCCTTGGCGGTGAGGCAGAAAGGATCCCCCTGGGGGGCAGAAGGAAGCCGGACAGCAAAGCTGCACACCCGGCGGAGTTTCCTTTGGCAACTTTCCACCAACATTCCTCAGCTAGTCTAAAATTCACTGAATTTTCAGCTTATAAGGAGCTTTTTGATTTATTCAACTTCCAACTTCATTTGCATTTTAATAGGCCACTCTGGGGAGATACCAGGTAAAGGAAGACTCAAAGACATAAAGTTCAAATGGTATATGATACCAGTAAGTACCGAACTGTCTTTTCAGGTGGGAATTGCCTAACCTGTCCTCACTTCGTCCCTCCTGTTGTTCTCAGTGTCGGGCTACAGCACAGTCACCATGCCGTGAACTGTCACCGTCTAGGACGCTCTCGGTTTCCCCACACCGACATCCCTTTTGTGTTCCACTTTTTCCCACGTTCATGTCTGCTGGTGAGGTAACCCCGGCATGTCTCCATCGTGGAGCTCAGGGGCTTGTTCTACAAAAGCACCCTGGATCATTCACACCTGACAGTCCTTCACGATCAGCGCGACAGACATGTCTGACCTGCCTGTCTCACTCACAGACCAGCTGCCACCTGAAATCTAAGTATCAGTGTCTTCACATGCTTCTAATTGACAGGAGGGAAGTTAATTGGTATTTCCTGAATGTATGAAAAGCAAACACCTCTGCCCATCCTCCCAACCCCAGGCACTGGAGCCCTTCAGGAATCTGAAGAGCTCAGGATTTGAATTCAAGATTTGTTTTTGCTGAAATGTCCACTCTGTCAGTCCCACACTGTAAAGTTTTATTGTATAGTGTATATCATTTTTGCTTATTCTCTGGAAGTCTCATGCACACAATGCATTCCGACACTATTTCTCCATTCCCCCTGAGAGTGCCTCTTCGGTAGAAGCTTATCTCAAGTCTCCTCCCTAACTTCATGTCCTTTGTTCTGTAAGAAACCTCTGAGTCTAATTTGTGCTGCCTGTGTGTGCATGTGTGTGGACCGTCTACTAGTGCTTGGTCCACCTACCAGGGAACACGCTCCTGGAGAAAACTGACTCTCCCACCCCAGAAGTCATCAACGCTCAGTAGCTCCTCATGTAGGGGTGAGGGCTCAGAAACCCACCTCCATACTGGAATACTGACTGGATGGAGCTGGTGCAGATCTTGTGTAGACAGAGGCAGCTTCTTTGTGTTCATGAGTGCAAGAGTTCTGCCCTGTACAGAAAACATGGCTTCCCTCTGGTGGTCCCTGATCTCTGGCCCTGCAGTCTTTCCGCACCCGCGTATGCAACCTCAAGGGCAGCGCCTTCATTCCTGGCTGAGCACTGTTGCTCTTTGCATTTTGACAAGTTGTGAGACTTGGTACTAACTGCAGTCTATTGCACAAGGACACTTCTCAGATTAATCTATGGCTATAGAAATATATATCTCTATATATGGCCTTTTGGTACTGTGTCCATTTAGCAAAATAATAGTAGTTGGTTCAGCCCTAGGATCTATCAGCTCCCAAGCCCTGAGTTCTTAGCCAGAATCCAGGAATCTTCCTCCCTGTTGGCTAGTTTTCCTAGTACCAAAAGGGGCTATGCAGTCTTCTGAGTGTGAGAAGTCCTGACGGGATGAATCTTGTGAACTACAATAATGCCAACTTGGCAAGATGTACCCATGGATGTCTTAGTGGTGTTGATGTCATGGGGACACCAATCCCTTTTTGATTGGATTTAAATCCTCTTCCAAGGAGGAAATTGATGTCTGGCACTATATTATTTCAGTGTTTTACATTTGTTTATTTCTTGGAAGACGGATATATGACTTCCTGCAAGTATGGACGTCAGAGAACAGATTTTAGAAAATGATTCTCTCCTTCCACCGTGTGGGTCCTGGGGATTCAGGTCATGTTGTCAGTCTTGGTGGTAAGCACCTTTACCCATGGAGCCATCCTGCAGGCCATACAGAGTGTGTTTTTCAGGCAGTTAAGACATACAAAAGAAATTTATGTGCGGTGGAGTGAAAACACAGAGTAATCGAAGTAGAAATTTTGCACAGTTTTATTTAAATTTTTTTCTTACTGAAACCTTGCAGACTGGGCTAATAGCATTTTTCTCTGAGGTTGGGGGTTCATGAATTCCTTTGGGTAATAAGACTCTTTAGTAAGACGCTGAAGAACACAGAGCACAGTGACTCAGAAGGAGAGCCAGGGTCGAAAGCCCAGGGTGCTATGAACCAGGTGACCTACTTCTTCACAACGATTCAGAGGCTTACTTTGGGCCTCAGTCAGACTGAAGGACCTCAGCTCCATGTGGCTTTATCAAGTTCTTACTGCAAGGAAGAGCCTTTTGGGAAGGAGCATTTCGGGAGATAAGGGAGGAGAGAGGAGAGAGGGTAAATGGGTGAGAACTGCCACAATTCACTCTGTACACGTATGCTGTTGTCAAGGAATACAATAAAGACTGGCACAAAATAAACTACACAGTGATTCCACCACAGAGTCTTTGAAAGAGGCTCATTTATAATTGAAAAAGACTTCTAAGAGATCAGCATCCCAACTTTAAATATTTTTCTTTTGGCAAATAATATAACTGAGAATAATTTCTCCATCAGCATATTACAGCTATTGATGGTCACTTCTCAGGACATTGTGAGGGCTGCGGGGGTGACTGTAAAGTGATTGGCATTAGTAAGCACAGCTTACTGTTCCAGTGCTAGTGACTATTATCCTGAAATGCCTTCTTGCGATTTTGTAAGTTTTATTATATAACTACATAAACTCCCCCCCTTACTATATGAGCCTAATTTATTCACACTACATTCATTTGAGAAAGTTTAATGGGCCAAAGGAAATGATTTTTTCACACACACACACACACACATACAGGCACACACACACATACACACACACACACACACACACACACACAGAGGCACACACTACCTATCTTGTTCTACTCCACTACACTCAGAGGTAGAATTTATTTTGGAGACAGGAAGTTCTTAAGAAACAAATATGTATCCACTACTGCTAACAGCTTGCAACATTGGTCCTAGACCTTCTGGGACTCACTAATGGGAAGAGAAATAAACATTTTTCACCCACAGGTGTTGCCTAGTGGAGATCATGCCACGATGGTGCAAGACGTGAGAATGGATAAGGGAAACCACACAGGGCAAACGTCCTGTGTTCCACGACTGGCAAGAGAAAACGTGGTGCTGTGAATGGTGTTTGTGTCTGGGAGAGAGAGCTGAGGAAAATAGGTGATAGTTCCAGGAGGGGACAGATGAGTCACACATCACCACCAGAAAACTGTAACATCCTTCTCAGTAAGCAAAACACCAGTGAGTCCCTGGGATCCCCCAAAAGTGAGGATGCAGAAGTTTGAGCAATGTAATTACCATTTGCCATATATGTCTATGTGTGGGTATGCATGTATGATGTCTATGCATATTTCTCCCATTATTCTTCCATCCAACATGCATACATATTGAATAGCTATAAAGTTAACAAAAGGAAGTAACTGTCGACTCAATGTTGAAATATATTCCTATGTGGATCTAAGTCTCGTCTTTCCAAAACACAATGAAGAACAATAGCAAAACTGTAACTAGACACTGAAAATACTTTTGAGTAAAGAGAATGTTGGAAAATCATTTTCAAGTTAAAAGTGAACCCTGTGAGCTGTAATAACTACGGGTCTGGAAAGATGTGACCACAGTACAAGTTGCTACAAATGTTATGGGAGTGACCATCTACTTTCTGATTGGATTTAAGGCCCACTTTACAATATGGAGCCTCTACTTGGCACTGTTGTCAGGGCCAAGAATTGTTGCCTGGAAAGGTCATAGACTCTAGGAAAGAACCTTATTACTATTGTTCTAATAAGTGGACCTGTTATTAAATGGACTCCTAATGTCTTAGCATTATACCTTTAAATTAGCTCATCTCTCAACTTGCATCAGAAAAATCTTGCAGCAGACGTCAGTTAACACAGAAACTTGCATGGTTAAATGCAGAGAGTAAGAGACTGCAGCAGTAAGTGGGACACCTATATGATGCCCTCTCCTCCAAGGCTGTGGTCATTGCAGAAGAAGGGGCAGAAAGAGTGTAAGAGCCAGAGGTGGTGGATGACCACAAGGAAACCATGTTGTCTGGACACAACTGGGCAGTTGCACATATGAACTCACAGCAATTGTGGCACCAAGCACAAACGTGTGCAAGCCTAAGTAGATGAAATCTGAGCATGGATGGGGGTCGTTGGCAAGAAGCCCCAGCCCTAGCTGAAGATCTGTTGGCAGTTGATGGCTTCTTAGTGACTAAAGTCAGTTTTCTGTAGGGAGGTGACACCTGGGAAGTTGACCAAATGTCACAGGCAAGGCCCACAGCCAAGAGCATTTGGGGAACAAACACTAGACTCGATAGGCTTTTAAAAATGGAGAACAAGAAGTCAGAGATAGTGGGGTGCGGATGGGGAGGCTAATATGATAAAAATATAATGTACGGAATTTTCAGAGAATAAGTAATAATTTAAAAAATCATAACAATTAAACTGCTAAAAATCTAAATGTATAAATATACTACGTAGCTTGTGAGATGCAATTTCGGACTTTACCAAGTGGACACTCATCCTTAAATTCCTTTATTGAGCCTACTGAAAAGCTTCAAAACATTAGGCATTTAAAATTTAGAAGCACAACCAATAAAGGACTAACCAAGGAAACGTTTTATAAACATTAAAATACAGAGAAAATTTAACAGCATGAAATTAAATAGGAAGCTAGTTTAAGAAATCCAAAATTTTATACTTATGCAGCTAATGACGTACAAATCTCTGATGAGCTTAATGAAGTAAAACCAAAAATATAGAGTATAAGCAAAGAAAAGTAAGAAATAATTAAAACTGTGGCTGTGATTTAAAAGATAATTATATGACACAAAGTTGGGAGATAGGCAAATAAAAACCATCACAGAAAAATATAATTTATATTTGAATACTTGAATTAAACCAAAATGAAATAGAAACCCTAAGTAGTCATATGTAAGTAAATTCCACCAGTCCCCCAAAATCGTCTCAGAGTTAAAGATCTGTTCCAGATACTTTTAGAAGAAATTAACTTTCAAGAAAAATATTATTTCTATGGGTAGAGAACATTTGCATAAAACAACTTTATTTTATATTAATAGGATTCTTATAACATTGAACTGGGTGAGACACACTTGACATGGTAAAGCATATATACTTTTCAGAAGCAAACATTTTAAATGGAGAATATTAGGTGTAGGCCTGTTAGAAATACTTTTGTTTAGATTTCCCTGGAAAACTTAGCCTCTGAAAGTTCATCAATGTTGGGGACTTTGTTTATGTCCTCTGTGATTTTGTTATTTATATCCCTTTACAACCTGGTGGTGTATGATTCTTGCATGACATTACTTCACAGTGTCAGGAAGCTTTTCAGTTTGCTATTTCTCAGTACCAGTACCCGCCCTTGCCGTTGCCCACCAAAGCTGGGTGGTAAGATGCTTTTGCTGAACACACTGCACACTTTGGTCCCAGGGCTCGGGGAAATCAAGCTGTAGCTGAGCTCAGAGCCTCCTCCCCTCTTGCTGGCTTTCATAGACCTGAAGGTTTATACACAAGCTGTCTGGAGAGAAAAGTCATCAACATTTCCCCAGCATCTGTGAATCCTGTGAGCTGTGATAATAATTGCATGACAGAATGGGCCCTGTAGTGCAATACAACATTATTGATTGAATTTGAGGCCTGCCTGCTCCAGAGGAAGGGACCTTGTGCCTGGGTCATCAGATCTGGCTTAGAGTTCATGGCTGGAGATGTCAAAGCCCTATGGAGGACCTACAGCCTTTATTTTGCTAAATAGTCATGTTGTCAAAATGTCTTCTCAATACACATTTAGATCCGTGGATAGTGCCGCACCAGCCTCTATCTTTGGTGTGTCTTACTGTGGCACACAGCAGTTAATGCACAAACCAGTGACCCACGAATGTGACAAGAGTAAGTGATGGTGCAGTGCTTGGCCTCCCAGGCTCAGGAGACATCACAGAAGAGCATGTGGGAGTCAGAGGCTAGAGTGGTGGACCACAAAAAGGCTATTTCAAGACCTGATTCAGCCAATGCACTCATGAACTCACTCCAGCTGTGGCTTCCTGCATGACCTACACATGACCAGGCCCAGCAACTTTTCGTAATGGATGACCAATCCTCCATTAAGCATTACTGTCAACTAGTGGCTGCTGGGGGAAGAGATGCCATTCTCTGCAATGGTATGGCCACTGAGAAATTGCCCTCGCTGTAGTAAATAGCCTCCCATTCACACTCAGGCAAGAAAATCTAATTAAGTCTGCATGAAAGTGGGAGGGGACTTGTTGGGACAGGTTCCAGCAGGAGGGATTGAAAAAGGATAGGGGATCACAATGACTAAAATTCAGTCTACAAATGTATGAAACTTTAAAAACAATTAAAAAGATTAAGGTGTTTGCTGTTTCTATTTATTATTATTCTAACGTTATTGTTTATTATTATTCTAAAGTTAAAAGAAGCTAAGATCTTTCTGTGGGAAAAGAAGTCACCAGAATATTCATCTCATTAATGGAAAATCTGGACTCAAGTCAAACTTTTATGTTTGTTTCTTGGTCTTAGCATAAAACCTCTTGAATGAGACCCTAAATGTTACGTTCAGATTTTCATCATTGTCTCTGCATTTACTTAAACGTCAGGAGTTCTGTCACCCTGTGTCATTGTTTTCAGGTGTCTTTAACATTTATCAATTCGTGTCTCGCTTCTTCATCAACTTTTTATGGATTTTACCTGCCTGCGCCATAGCTCCAATGGCTGGGGAGCAGATCGGCACTGTTCTGTAGTTGCCGCCAGCGGTGGCCGCTCCTCCATTCTCAAGGGCATCGAGGCCGCTCCCCTGCTCGCCCTGGCCTGAGGCTGCTCTTCTGCTCGCCCAGTGCCGCCTTCTGTCATCACTGCTTCTGCCCGGTCCCAGGGCTGGTGAGGAGACTGTGTCAGCGGAGCCGCATTCAGACACAGGAGACCAGGTTCAGTGACACAGGTCTGGTTTATTGCAGGAAGGCACAAGCTTATATAGGGGTAGTGGTCCAATCACAGCACAGCAAGTAGGGTACCTTATTAGCATAACAGGCTTAGCATCCTATAACAGTATAGCAGGCCAGATGCCTCATTAGCATAATGGGTTTCAGATTATAGAGCCTGGATTCCTGGAAACCATGTGAACCAGGCTGTTGCAATACCTAAGTGTTGCAATTTGGATTCCAAGGGTGGTGATCAGGGAGTGGCAAACTCTAGGCATCAGTCTCATGATCTGCCAATGGGAGCAAATTTCACAAGGCGTTCCTTGTGTCTCCAGCGGTCGGGCTGTTGCCTCGGGCCTGCTGTATGGCTGTCATTAAGACTTTCACCCTAAGCTCAAGCCTGTCTCCCACAGTGTTCCATTATAGTGACATTAGAACCACTCTGTCTGTCTCTGCCTATCAGTGAACACTTTTAGGACTGTCTGAGTGTCAATCAGCGTTTTGAGATTTAGATCTTCAGTGGGAAATGTGAAGTAGAGAAGACCAGTGTGGAGGGGTCCAGGAGCCAATGCAGTTCACATTACTGATGGTTACTCTTCATGTTTATGTGGAGGAAAAACAGCTTGGCCTGTAGCTGTTTGGGGCCCGTTGCTTATTCATTTACTTCTCCTGTAATAGATATGTAACTGGGTCTGTGGTGAAGGACCAGATTTTCTGTCAACTTCACTGTATCTTTGAAGTTTAAGGTTGGAGATAGTGAGAGGTTAAAAATGAACTCAGTCCAGTTGGATCCCAGGCACATCACATCTTCTTGGTCTCCATTTTGTCCTTACCAACACTCATCTCTGTACGTGAGCTCCTGCTGATGTTCCAAGATTAAACTCATCAGTACATATAATAATACAGATCAGTAATCAAAACAGAGGAGAGTCAAGCCACTAGCAAATATCTCTTTGTGTATGTGTGTATTATTCCCAAGTTCTGTTGTTCTCAGCAAACACTGGGTAAAACCATCAGATGTTTAGAATACTATAAAAGTGACCTGAAAACCCTGACAATTTTAACAAAACATTGGTCTTCATTTCCTCTGATACCATGCCAACAAATGTAACTATGTTTCTCTTTCTAAAATTAATTCTCTTGCCCCAGCATATGAACGACTACAACATATTTGCCCTAGAAGGCCTCACTGCAGTGGATCGGTGATACAGATTCAAATGAGGTTAAATTTCCCCAGTCAGGAAATGAGGACAGCATACATCTTTGCAACAAGGCTACTATGAAAGAAGTTTTTTATTTTTAAAGAAATGTGTGATATTTAATAACTCATTAATATGAAAGTTACAGATTTTCTTGTCATAAGATGTTTCTTGCCTAATTAATCTTTAAGACTGAAAATGTTTCCAAAATCTGAGATTTATTGGACTGAGGGAGAAAAAAATTTAAATTGGCTATTTGTTGTTATTGCTTAGTTACTCATATGTAGAATAGGGTCTAGTTGACTTAAATTTGACTTCTAATTTATAGTAGAAGAGAAGCTGAAATATGGGTCTTAGGGAATCAGAATCATTCCCATGATGTTTCTTCCCCAAGACCCATAAAAATACAGGATGGATTAGGGGCCCCTCCCTCCCTGGTACACTGGGTAGGTGCTAAGCACCTGGTACACACTGTTAAAATCACTATTTCCAGTAATGATAAGTCCTTTCTTTAAATATACTCTCTCTGATGTCTCTTTTTCCTATAAAATAAGATATTGGGTGGTGGGGTGAGTTACATCTCTACCTGGCATTTGGTGGACCCCTCCTCGGTGCTTATTGGGCCTGGAGTGAAAGACCAGTCAAACAGCCAGACAAACTGCCCCTGTCAGCACTGCTTGTCTGGAACATTCCATGGCCTCCTTGAAGAAGCTGCATGTCAACCACAGCTGCTACAGGCATGGCCCAGGCCATTACACTAGCAGGTAACATATACCCAATATTTCTGTTCCCACAAGTCTTAGGGAACTATAGATGACCCTGTAAATATCTCCATCCAGTCCAGAGGGGAGCACATCTCTGATGACCCAGCAGAGTAAGTAGTGTGGTTGATGTGAACACATTCATTTTCATGGAGATCCATCCACTATGACGTTGCAAAGTCTCCTCTATGGTGATAAATCATGCCATTTAGACCAGAGTCTGCTGGCAGTCTCCTGGCAGATACCCTCTCTCCCTTGCAATGTAATATTTGACCTTCGAAAGAGGAGGACTTACTAGACTCTCTTCCATTGTTTAATTCTGATATTCATTGTTCACAGAGCCTGCTGAGCTGGTAACACAATAAAAGAAAGAAGGACACATCATCAGAGATGAGGCAGCAGAGACAGCGGTACCACTGCAGCCGAGCTGCACCCTGTTTTGCAGCCGCAGGAGAGACACTTGTCGGGGATCCTGCCCTGACAGAGGAGCTTGGGAAAGGGAGGTGAGCTGTCCACCCGTTACCGCAGCCTCCCCGGGAGACAATCAGACGAGACAGGGAGTCAGTCAAGCAGGAACTCGTTTACTGCAGGTGTTACAGGGCTTAAGAAGGCAAAAACCATGGAGGAAAATCCCCTCCCCAACCAAGTGTCCAATCATGGTAAAGGTCAACTTGATCATGCAGTCTCCTCTCCATAGCACAGCATAGAGTTCACGAAGTGATCACGTGCTGCCAAGATGCGCGGAAATGGCAGGAGCCAATCAGCGATTCTTCAAAACAAGCCTGGCCGGGCACCAGCCACTTCCTCTAGGCACCAAACAAGTCTGGTCATGCCCCGGCCGTTTCCTCTAGGCACCTTCTTGCCTTGTCCCTGGCCTCAGGCCCCCACAGACACTGGCCATGTAACAAACAACAGGGAGGGGAGGCTGGGCTCTGAGATGGGGCAACAGCAGCACCAGCAGCTGAGGGATTCCTGAGGCAGGGCAGAAACATTGTTGGACACCAAGAGGGGTGGAGACCTCAGGGTAAGGAAAGAGCAGAGTGTGAGGGAGCCAGAGAAGACAAATGTGGGTCTTCGTGGGTGGAAATTCTCTACAGAGCTCCAGGCCTTCAGGAAGTTGCCTTCTCTTAGAAACTCTCAGACACACAGAGTGAGAATCATCCTGCCATTCTCTACACTCTGGGCATATCGCCGCGACCTGGGTGCATCTGCTCTGAACAGCGATGGCTTACGTATCCTCATATTTTACCTGTTTGTCTTCTCATTGAATGTGGGAGTTTTAGGAAAAGTAGTGAAGGAAACACAGGGTCCAGGACACAGACCCTCTGAGCCCAAGCGCTGGGACACCAATCTGAGCTGTGGCTCCCAGCTCTGCTATGGAACCCTGACACCTAGGCCCAGGAACTGTTCTCCTCCTGTAGAGGTGAAGCTAATCCCACATCCTGAACCTGGGCTGTGACTCATCCTCGTCAGGGCCTGGGGATCCTGAAGTGCTGGTCCTCCACAGCAGCTGTAGCGCTTCTCAACAGAAGCCTGTGACCCAGTACCCAAGGCTGCAGGAGAACAGGAACACCCAGAGGGCATGCACTAGCTGCTGCAGCTTGAGGATGTCTGCTGTTGTCTGCTGCAGTTGAGGGTTAGGAAACATGCCATGTGCCAAAATGGAAAGAGTTTCTGGCCTGTCCGTAATTCTGATCTAGATAGAGCAGAGGAATACCAGCCATCGGATTGGCAACAGATTCAGTCCAATTAGATGCACTTGGAAACAGTGAGAGAGATAAATACTCCTGGCCTCCCTGTGCTCTTAACACTGCTTCATCCAAACCGATAGGAATTGTAGTGAAAGACCTCTTGTCACAAGAACAGCAGTGGTGGGCTGTAGGAGAGTGGGTTGGTCACAGTGCTTCAACGTTTCAGTTCAACGTCTTCCTTTTAACTGTTTGCCTCTTATTTTGGACTATAAAAATAATTTTGTATATGGAACTAATTTATTTTGTACTGAGGGATCTTAACATCTTTCAAATGCCGTTATATCTGGACTATAGCAGTCACCTCCAATAGCTATAGGCACAATTGGGAGTCGTGGGTAAGAACTACGTCTAGCACCTAGTCTTTGACTTGTGAACAACATGTAATGTGCAAAATTCCCTGACAAACGTGACCATTTTATGTTCATTACATGTTAAAAATGATTTCTTACTGTCCTTTGTAGGGTTGAGAATAGACATGAATTTCCTACATAGATATATTATTATATTGTAGATGCTAAGAAGAAATTTGGGAAATTGACTATGGATAACTTCTAATATCATTCCACCTCATCATTTGTCAAGCCACTTACTGTCCATTGCAATGAACCCAGCATCAAGGCCAGTGCTCAGAATAAAGGTAAAAATGACAGGACCCTTGTCCTACAACTCCCACATCAATGAGAAGACAAACGCAGGTAAACTATGAGACTATATGAGCCATGGCTGTTCAGAGCAGATGCACCCAGGATGCAGAGATACACCCAGAGTGTAGAGAATGGCAGGGCGACTCTCACTCTGTGTGTCTCAGAGTGTCTAAGAGAAGGCAACTTTCCTGAGGTAGTGAAGGAAACACAGAACTTGTCAATCTCGAACCTTAACACTTTCTAAATCCTGGACTGGAGACACTGCAAAAAATGCATCATGGTAGTGTTGTGGAATTGCAGGCTGTGTTATCTTCTGCTTTGTCTTTGCAAGACAGATGGAGCAGTAAAAGCACTCTCTGCTTGGAGGGAGGTGACCGCTGGGGTTGGAGAATTATGACAGCAGAGCATCGAGAACTAGGAGGAAGGAAAGCTGCAAGGAGGAAATAGGACCGGCCCAAACAGGCTGCATCAGGTTTACAGTGATCTATAAAACTAGTCTTGTTTGGGCCATGATCCACAGGGTGTAAGAATTCATTGTTCAGTAAATGCATTTCTGAGTCTTGGTATTTTAGATACAACATAAAATACGACACAGTTGGCAGTTGGAAGAGCAGCACCATGGATGTGGATCTTCAACTTCTGTTTTCAGCCTCTCTTGGGAGCTTCGGGGTCCCCTCTACCGAGAGGAAAAGTTCTACCACCTTGTAGAATGATGAAGCAACCACTTGAATGCATCTTGTTGTTGTAGGGTTTTACCATTAAGGTACTGATAAAATTAGAATGAAAAGACCTCGGATCTGACATGCAGCTTTCCAGAACAAACATTTCTACAAAAGTTGGCTCTCGTGTTTAAGCAAGAGTAAAGTTTCCTTAATTAAAATCAGTTAAGACTTCTGTGAGTTTCCTTCTGAAGTGTTGTTATGACACTGAAGTACGTCCTGAAAAGTTATCAATCATAGGAAAGTAAAGGAACTATAAAATTGCAATTCTGTCATTGTGCCTCTACTTTCAAAAGCTTCGGTCATTATTATGTTGGCCTTGTGTGTTTAGTACTTATCCTGTGTTCTGTCATCTGCTGTATTTTAACACACTCATGGATACTAAACCCCGTGAGAGTAAAATTGCCACACACATCATTTTACATTGATTTCCCATCTTAGATTCTTTGGCAAGTAGGTACTCAATAAAATTTTGTGATTGCTATTGAAAATAATCGCTGCTCTTGCAGAGGACCCAGTTTTCGTTCCCAGTTCAGGAACCACGTGTTGATTCACAAATGCCTGTAATTCCAGTCCCAGGGGATCCAACTCCAGCACGTGGCCTCTGCAGACTCCTGCCTTCACATGATGCACATGCACACATACATCAAAAACCATAAATATATTTTTTAAAGAAGTATTTTTTGAAAAAAATAATCAGAGGTTCATGAAAATCAGAAATCCCTGCAAAGACATTTGTACTTGTTGGTAAAATTTTCTCTGGGAGACACAAAGAAGCCCTGCCCCTTCTCCTTCCACCCTTTCAGCAAACAGAGGTCTAATTTTGCCAAATTGCAGATGGGAAAACCAGCAAGTTTACAGGACAGTGGGTGAGGGGACACATACAGTAGTTTGGGTGCTCATCCCCCAAGGTCGCTAAGGGAGGGCTCCATCCAAGCATGGATCATGACTTCCCAGCAGCCCTACAAAGTGGAACACAAGGCACATCAGGATGCACACAGAGCACATCAGGATACACACAGGCACATCAGGATGCACACAGGACACATCAGGATGCACACAGGACACATCAGGATACACACAGGGTACATCAGGATACACACAGGACACATAGAATACACAAAAGGCACAGCAGGGTACACACAGGCACTGTTTCTCTTGGATGGTATGAATATGGTTAAACATTGCTGTGGAAAGGTGCTTCTTTTCCATGATGTAGTCACCAGTCAGTTGGTCATGATTACCTAGTCAACCATAATGAAAGTTACTTGCTCAACAAACTAGACTTGGGTGGAATCATTTCCTTTGCCTGTTATAAGCATCCTATCAGGTGATCGTACGTGTGTTCATATATCAGCAGGAAAAGTCAGGCTGCAGGTCTCCAACAGCTGTGAGAAGAGCTGCCCTCCACAGCCCACCTTCCTGCCTACTGTGTACTGACTGCAGTCTGGCAATCATTCTCTGTGGGTTTCAGATAAGCACAATATTTTAATATTAAATAAAAACAAAGATACATAAAGCCAAACAAAGCCTAAATACTTCAGAGATAACAAAAGCATATGGTGTTGCAACAACTCTGTGGTCCAAGGTCATGATGCTGGATTGCTTAGTCTTATTAGAAAAGAAAAAAAATTATTTTTATACACTTGAACCCTTTATATTGTAAAGTTGATGTTAGCGTTATTACATATTTGTGTGCATGTACATGTGTAATATAAATATATATGTTAGTGCATATGCATGTCACATTTCCATATGTTCATCTACAATTATAGGACTATTACAAGAGTTTATAGACTCAGATATGAAGCAGTCTAAGAGCAAAGATGCCTGTGCAAAGATGCTTACAGGAAAGGAATCTACTGAGTTCACCTGTGAGTGTTCCTAGGTGTCATCATCCTATTTGTTACTAATTTTATGTGTGTTCTCCAACCAGTTCCCTCCTGATGCCATTTATGCATTGAAACAAGATGAAACAGCTCTAACCAGTTTGCTGCGTTCTTTTGCATATAATGGAGGCTCCTTTTCATTCTGTAATTATAAATTACTGCTGAGAGACTGTGATTTTGGAATGCGTGGTCTTGTAAGTTAAGAACTTCATTTGAGGCACTCAAACAATGTTCTCCAGGAAGGAATTTGCACAGTGCCATCCATTCATTGGGTGACTCATCACAAAATGCAGGGACCTCTACTTTTCAGGAGACTTTATTTCTGTTTTTACATTGTCCCCTATAAAAGCCTTAGCCAGTGCCCTCTGGGTGAATTCTGTTTAAATGAATTTACAGAACACTGAGTAATATTTGGCAGAGAAGAGTCCAGAGCACAAAGGATTCAGCTGTTGAAAGAAGAGAAGCCTATCTGAGGTCATCAGAACAAGGTCAAAGGTTACTGTGTGCTAACTTCTATGGGATTTAGCTGACAGGAGGTTCAGGAGGGAGAGCTTAGCATCGGGCAATTGGACCTGGGGCTTCAATCCTACTTTCCTACTTTCAGAGGCTGGAGCAAGTGCCCACATTCTTGTCTTAATTTCTCCTCATTTTATGAGGAATGACAGAGCCATTTGTGTCACTGAAGTTGTTTGTGTGTGTCGGCATGTAGGACACTGAGAATCCTGCCATTAGAGGCAGGTGTAACTGAGCTAGGAAGGAAGAGCGTGCTGAGTTGTCTTAATTTCTCCTCATTTTATGAGGAATGACAGAGCCATTTGTGTCATTGAAGTTGTTTGTGTGTGTCGCATGTAGGACACTGAGAATCCTGCCATTAGAGGCAGGTGTAATTGAGTTAGGAAGGAAGAGGGTGCTGAGTTGGTAATCAACCACAAGCATCTAGTGGGCACCATGTGAGTCAGGCATAGAAAGGCGTGTGGCTGACATCATACAGACGACAGAACTGAGGGTGTCTGCCGGCTCTGTGTAACCCCAGATAACTGTGTAAAGCAGCCCTCCAAGTCTGAGTGGATAGCTACGGCAGCATACACCGGGGCAGTGTCTGTATTTTCTTTTTCATTTTAAAGATGTAATTTTTGGAAGCTTCTGGGTATTCAAGTGGCAAACTTGGGCAGAGTGACTTGGGATACCAGCCTAGAGAAAGGAACAACCTGGAAGAAAGATCAGGAACAGATTCCACTGCGTCCCAATTCCACGAGTTGACAGATTAGAACAGATTAGAGAGAAAGGAAAATACATCAATGATGGACAATAGGGGAGTAAAGGAAGGCAAGCAGGAAATAAAATGGTTTTGTTTATACAAGAAAACTAATTTCATTAGAAATATTCAAAGAAGAGATAAAGTTCTTTAAATTTGAAGAACATAATTCATACCTGATATTAAGGTTAAGGAAAGATTTTATTTATTTTATACTTCTGAGACAGTGTCTTATGTAGTCCAGACTTGTCGAGAACTTCCTGTGTAGCTGAGGGTAACCTTGGACTTCACATCCTCTGACCTCCACCACCCTGCCACCCTGGTGCTGGGATTCCAGGTGCGAGTCACCTGGCTCTAGGAATGGAACCTAAGGCCTCCTGCACACTAGGCAAGCACTCCACTTAGCGAACTGCATTTCAAGCCCAAGAAACTTGTTATTAGCAAGTAAATGAAAACGTCTTCTGAGTTAGTTTGAAAGAACCCCAAGAAGCTTGTGCTCTTCAGGTAACAGCGTCTGAGCAGTGTGGAGCTCCCTTTGGCCTCGTGAAAGGATTTCCAAACAGAAGGGAAGCTTTGATAAGATCATTTGAGATCAATTTACAGAGTACTGTGAGTGGAATTAATGGTTTACTTGGAACTTCTGCAGACAAGGCCAGAGTCACCCTCTGGGTAAGCTAGACAGATTCTTCCTTGAGCTCTGGCTTCTGACCTCCTTTCTCTGCAGCACTTTCGAAGGCAGCTCTCTGATCCTTTGATCCTAAAGACTATCTTTAGAATAGTCTTCTTCAAGGATGTGGACATTATCCTTTGTCTCTGTCCGGGGAGATTGGTGGCCCACCTGCATCTCCAAAGGGAGGTAGATACCTAACTCCAGTAAGTTGTATGCACAGTTAGCATCCTCTGACACCCCAATTAGGTCAGCCCATCTTCTAAAGTTTTGCCTTCTGATATCTTTTCATGAGCTCACTCAGCATTCAAAAGCATCCTGCCTTCCATTTCATCAAATTAAAGTTCAATCGCTTTCTTATATCTTAATAGTCATGCTAAAAGATGACCAAGTTCCTTAGCAAAGTCTAACTCTAGTGCATTCTCCAATGTATTTTAATTGAATTTTTGTGCATTTCATACAAAACATCTTAATCACCTTTATATGCCCTCCCCTATCTGGACCCCCCCCATAGCCCACCCTACCGAATTTCATGCATTCTGTCGTATATGTTAAGGCTTATCTAGTCAAGTTAGCTTACCCAGATATCCCTTAGTGTAAGTTCATCCACTGGGGTCTAGTCAGCCTATCTAGAGTCTCTCCCTTA
>NW_008337322.1:1400742-1404422 GCF_000622305.1 Nannospalax galili | reverse complement strand
AACTACTGCATTTTTATATAGTGTAGAATGAAGTTATTGGTAATAAAGACATGTATAAAATTTAAGAAAAGATCTGCTCACTATTCCTTCTAACAAAAGGGAAATCTGATATGTGGTAGTGTTGTGTGAAAGACAAACTACCTATTTTAGTCAGTTAACCAAGAGGGAGCTTGATAGCTCTTGAGCTTCGATTTCTCTTAGAAGTGGTCCGACCTCTCCAACAGAAGGCCTCAGCACATCAGTCAGGGTGTGGGGAAAGGAAGGAAGAACTTTATCTCCAAGAACCATTAACCCGAGTTTACAAGTTGTTTTTCTCTGATCCTCTGACCCCAAGAGCGTGCAGCCCCACACATCAGTCAGTCAGCAGATGCCCGCCCACCTTTTGTTTCTAACACTTGTGTGGCATACATTGTTTCTGAAATCATTTTAATTGCCTCATCTCCCACACACATGCAGGGTTCTGAGTCAGGAGCATAAGAGAGTCACAAAGGTGAACGTGGTGTCAAACTAGAGCTATGTGTTCAGCTCAGCTTGAAAGAGTTAGTTACAGTGGACATTGTTTCACTTCAAGGCTAGTAAAATCTAAACAATCTCAGTGTACAGTAGGAAAACAGATTGAATGCATACTTCTAAATGATCTCAAAGCATATGATTAACAACTTAATGAAATAAAATCTGAGGTCCAAGGACCCCACAGATTCCACACAATGCATGGCAAATGGATAGTGACTTCACAAGGTTCCATTGCACTACTCAGACCACAGAGCAAGCATGCTCAACCCATGAGTTTGATAGGTATTTGCTCCTAACACAAGGGGGCTATGTGCTTCCCCATTGGCTGGTGTCTGACCTCAGTGCCTTCAAGTTTGTCACAGCAGCACAAAGGTTACTGTTGATGAAAAACAAAACTCACCCAAGATGGAATCGGAGAGTTTATTCTGGAGCCAGATATGAGCTACCAAGTCCAGGGAACACAGATTCAGGTCACCCCAATTTCAAGTTCTAGCATGGAAGCAGTTTCATGAAGTTTTTATAGTAACAGAACAAAGAAAGTCATAAATCGTGACACTTTTCAAATACACTGGTGGCGATATTAAGGAGGCAGTTACAGTAAAAGAGAAATCTCAGCTGTAGGCCTCAGATGCTATCAGATGGCATTCTTTGGCAGAAGCTGGTGGTCTATTAAATTAATACATTTCAAAATATTTTTATCAGTCACAGGGTGTTAAGTCAGATTTAAAGGTGGGTACGAAGTGGCTATTTAGGGAGCTAAAGATCACCCAAGACAAATGTTAACGAGGCTCTGGGCCTACAGCATTCCAAACTCTTCACAATCACTGAAGTTCTACTAAGTTGGTTAACCTTTGCAGTGGGTTCAGTTTTAAGATGCAGATTTTCTGGCATCTTTCATTCATGAAATAAAGGAGAATGGGGTTGGAGAAAAGGTAGGGCTTAGGTGCCCGGGACCGACAGGTTCAGGGAATGTAGCAGGCTTTTGCATCAACTAAAGTTTACAGAGTGTATGAGGGATTAAAAGATTTGAATTCCTTGTTCTAAACCAAAGTTTTACAGATTTTGACAGAACAGGCTAGTGTTTGATGTTTTATTAATTGGTCTCAGGAAAGTCATTCCCAGACTGGTCTCTTCCTTTTCTAGGTGCCAAGGACAAACTTAAAGGGTTTTTTGTTGTTGAATCAGGATCCAATATAGCCAAGGATCCTTGAACTTGTGATCCTCAAGCCTCTGCTTATCCAGTGCTGGGATTACAAAATGTCAGTCTTCCTTAGCACGGACTCAGCAAAGGTCATCAGATTAGGTTGAATTCACAGTACCACAATCAGCTTTTGATGATGTGGCAAATCTAAAAACATATACTCTTTCACAGTGTTTTTGTTACCCCTTTACCTGGGGATCACTGTCTTGCTACCAAGGCTCCTTCTAATATACAGCCCTCTCCTGCCCCAGTTTCTCACAGTCTTTTATATAGCCCTATGGCTTCCCAACTGATAGTTCTTGTATAGATCATATTTTTCTGGATTCACTGGTCCTCTTGTCTATGTTAAAAGCCTTCCTAAAATTTATATTGCTATGCCTATGAATGTCCCATTACTTCTAGGTAAAGTATTTTCATTTTTACTGAGACATTAGAAATAATACCCAAAGGAATGATTCTCTAGTAACAGCACGGTGGTACAGGGGACTTGAATACATTTAAGATTTCCATCCCTTTCATTCTCAACTAAGGTTGAGGCTCATTGAGGCAACAGTAGAGGTTCATTAAGAAAAAGTTTAATTCAAGAAAATGAAATGCCCTGGGTAGAGGCCTAACTGTCTAACTGGGCCAGGCCAAGTACCCAACTTGTGAACCATCTCTAGGAAGTCTGGCTCATCTAAGTCATGCTAAAGCGACTGGTGGAATAATTATCAGTTAAATGAGATAATGTACTTTTCCTTCCTGGAATTCCTGCTTTCTTTCTCTAACCCTTTGGGCTTTCTTTGTCTTTCTTTGAATCCTGACCCTACTTGTCCACCGCATGTCTGACTCCCAGGCTGGGATAAATAGCGTGGCTTTCCTTCTCTATCGGTTCTCCTTTGGGAAGCTGTGAGATTTGCAGTTTGTCTGCCTTATGGGTTCTTTTAAAGTATCCTCAGGCTTCCATTTGAGTCCATCCTTAAAACATTTTACTAATGAGCCTGAGGTCTCTAAGAGGGGACTTAAATGGACATTAAGATCCCACCTCAACCCAGTCAGGATGGCTGTCATCAAGACATCTGACAACCAGCGTCGGATAGGATGTGGGAAAAGAGGAACATTATTCACTGTAGGTTGGAGCACAAGTTAATATAGCCATTGTGAAGTCAGCGTGAAGGCTTCCCACAAATTAAAGCAGAACTACCATATACTCAGTTATTCCATTTCTGGGCTTTTAGCCCAAGTCCGCTGTATGGTACCACAGAGATATTTGCACATCCATGTTTATTGTTGCTCTATCTGTACTCATAAGGAAAGGGGACCAACTCAGACAGCCACGAACAGATGAATGGGCAATGAAAACGTGGCACACATGCAACACTAAATATTATTCAGCTATAACGAAAGATAAAATCATAAATTTGAATGAAAATGGATAGCTCTGAAAAGTATACTAAGATGAGAAAGAATTAAACTTCATTTTTCCCTCATATGAAGATTCTAGCAGTGTATACATAGACACACACACACACACACACACACACACGTATACATAAGCTGCTATAAGCATGGTGCAGTCTAACATTTGAAAGAGACTACCAAGTGCGGGCAATGTTAGGTGACAAAGAAGTACGCATTACGGGCCAAGGGACACCGTCGTCGTGAAGGAGGAGATAAAGCAACTGTTTCAGCTACTGAGAAGAACACATGCCACTTGCTTTTCTGCATTTGTATCACTTCACTGAGTAACACTTTCTAGTTCCACCCATTTACCTCCAAATCATAATTTCATCTTTTCTTACTCCATTGTGTAAATGTACCACATTTTCAGTTGAGGGACATTTAGGTTGTTTCCGTCTCTTAGCTATTGTGAAAAGAGCAGCAACAAACATCGATGTGTAAGTGTCTCTGCAATAGGATGAGTTCTTTGGGTATATGCCAAGGAGTGGTATAACTGGGTCAAATGGTAGGTTCATTTGTAGTTTTT
>NW_008337322.1:1397976-1400519 GCF_000622305.1 Nannospalax galili | reverse complement strand
TTATTGCATTGTTTGTGCTCAAAAATAACAGTCTGCAGTGATGGTGATAACCCACTCTGGCTTCTTCTTTCCTTCCTTGGTTGTTTCTTTTGCTGTACAGAAGCACTGTAGCTTAATAAGGTCCCACTTATTGATTGTTGGCCTTAATGCCTGAGCAGTTGATTTCCAATTTAGAAAGGTCTTTCCTATACCTATATTTTAGAGGTCACTGTCTATGTTTTCTTCTAGCATTTTCAGAGTTTTGGGTTTTATATTGAGGCCTTTGATCCATTTGGAGTTGACTTTTCTACAAGGTGAAAGATAATTTTGTGGCACCAATCCTTTATCTGTGAGTATATATCCTGAGCCAGGAAAATGGAAAGGAAAGACAGAGGTAAAGGAAAAGAAAGACCCAGAAAGAGGAGGATAGTAGGGAACAGATGTCACCAGGTGTGGAAATGGGGAAAGTGTCAGTGTTCTGCTGGGAGGGGAGGAAGGAGGGACATGCAGCGGGCCATGGTGGTTGGGGAGGAAACTCAGGATAGGGCTGGAGGTTGGTGTTACTGGGAGAGGATGGAGATAATGGGGGCACTGAGACTGGGGAGGAGAGGAAGGAGGGACATGCAGCGGGCCATGGTGGTTGGGGAGGAAACTCAGGAGAGGGCTGGAGGTTGGTGTTACTGGGAAAGGATGGAGATAATGGGGGCACTGAGACTGGGGAGGAAAGAAGAAGTTTGGATGGGAGGAAAAAAAGTAGAGATGAATGAATCTTTAGGTCTCGTGAAGCCAGAGGGAAATGTGATGCCCCAAACCCCCCTGAGAAATGCACATACAGTGTCTAAACATTAGTGCATATGTGTACCCGGGGGCTGTTTGGCAAGGAACACAGTGCCAGACAGAAGAGAACTCCCTTTGAGTGGTTGGTGAGAGTGGGCAAAAGACTCCCAAAATAACCCAGGCTACTGCCAAAGCTCTTAATTTTCCCCCATAACTAGAAGATAAGTTTCTACCACTGAAGACAGGACATACTTTGGGTACAGAGTTCAGAGCAATGGAGCAGGAAATGACCTGGAAGCCTTCTACCTTAAGTTTAGCTGTCATAATGATAGATATAATATGCAAAATGCTAAGGGAGAAAATTATTCAATGGTCCAACGCAGCCCTATAGACTTAAAAACCATAATGACCAGCAAGGCAAAGCACCTCTATTGGGGCACTAGTGGCACTGTTATCTGAGGTAATCAACAGCTATCTAATTGGACGTAAAGCCCTCTCAAAAGAAGGGAACTCATGGGTGGCACTATAAACTCAGCCAAATACACATGGCTGGAGAGGTCATAGATCCTAGAGAAAACCCTATCTCTGTCATATTTCTAGACAAATGAAGTTTCTTACCATATGCTAAATATAGATACTTATATTTCCAGACAAGCAGACTGTATACCACTTATCAAAGAAGCTTCTTTTCTCAACAGATGGAGGCTATTGCAGAATTGCACAACTGGTCAGACACAGAGAATACACTTCTGAGAGATGCCCAGTTGGAAGTGACACAGCCACAGTTGAGCCTCTAAGGCTCATGGAACACAGGGGAAAGAGGGATAGAAATTAAACTAGTACACCTCTCAGTGCTCACCAGTGAAACCTCCTTATACAATAGAGTGTGATGCACACAGAAGACTACACCCGACCAAGTTTTAAAGAAGAAAAGACTACAGAGATGTGTCTCTGGATGGGACTCCTATATTAAACCTCAGCAACCCAGAGCTGAGGGGAAAAAGACATTGTACGAGCCAGGGCTGGTTCGTGAACACAGGGAAGCAGAGGCTTTCAGGCCACTGGAAGCTGCACATGTGACCTGGTGGCAATGTTGGCATCGAGCACAGGACTCATGACAACTCCAACAAGGGCCGGGAGGGGAGGAAAGATGTGGGTGGCTGACCCTAATGAGAACTACTGGAGACTGACTGCTGCTGGGTGAGGGAGAGTCTGCCTTACATGTGGTCTCTAGATGGGCTGACAAGGCTCTTGTGGACAAATTTGCACTGAGGAACACCTGGGTACAATTTGTTGCTTGACTAGGAGTTAACATGTATGATGAAATACATTTATACCCATCACCCATCCATGTCTCCCCAACATGTCTCCATGGAGACATGTCATCCATGTCTCTGGTGGAGCGTTGGGGAGACATGGATGGGTGATGGGTCTAAATTTGATTAAAAACTATTGTATGAAATTACAAAAGCTCAATAATTTTTTAAAGTTAATTTTCTCTTCTGGGTTCAACAGCATCGTAGTTTTCTTTTTCTTTTTTTCTTTGTGGTGGATGTGTGAGCTCAACTTTCTCAGTATTGAAATACAAGAGCCATGCTTACATTCCAGAAGAACACAACATGTGTTATCTGTTTAAATTAGAATAGATGATTTTAAAAGATTGTATGTGGAGAAGTGTTTTATGACCTAGATATTTTCAGTTTCCCATCTGTCTGAAACTATGTCTTATCATTGTGTTATAGTTCTGTTTATTTAGTATGTAAATTATATTGCTACACATAAGGGAT
>NW_008337322.1:1340651-1397842 GCF_000622305.1 Nannospalax galili | reverse complement strand
AATAAATAAATAAATAAATAAATAAATAAATAAATGATTAAGCAAGTAAACAAACTTTAAAGGAGAAAGGGTCAGAACCTGAGGAAGAGGGTTCTCGGTGACACAGGAGTCCAGTGTCACCAATATTTCCATCTGTCCCTGGCTTCCTTGCGTCAGCGTCCTTGGGAAGAAGCCACTAACAAAGAGGGGATGAGCATCTATATTCCTGGAGTCTATTCATAACAGATGAGGACGCACGTCAACTCCCCATGGCACCACGAGACACATACTCTTGGTAGGAGAAAGGCATTTCTCTATTGTGACCTTTGTAAAAAATCTTCTGGATGAAAAACTAAAATATTAGCAGTTTTAATGGAATAAAGAAAAGGATGGATGGGCCAAACAGCAGCTTGGCTGTGAAGTCAAAGCTCCTCCACTAACACGAAAAGTCTGCAAGTTGCTCAAGTACCTCGAGTTCACTGCCTCAGGACTCAAAGCGATTTTCTCTGTGAACAAGTTTCCTCAGCACACGAGAGCTGAGCTTTGGGTCTGGCGCCTGTGATCTGCAGGACAGAAACGAAGGCACCAACTGTGCGAGCTGCAGTTGTTAGAAACAGGAGGGTCAAACCAGGGCTTCCGGTCATCCTGCACTGAGGGTCCGGGTTTGCCCTCTTTACCAGTCACACCCTCCTGTTTCTAACAACTGCAGATTGCACAGATTCTTTGTTAAGACCAAATTCAAGTTCAGCTACAAACATATCTTGAATTAGAATTTGCTCAGAACAAGAAGAGAAGAGGATAGCATTCATATCCCATCTAGTCTTCTTCATCTTCAGGATCTCATCCAAACCACGAGCATTGGATAAATACACAATTCAGTCTAAAGGAGAACAAAATGAATTGTCAGGAAATTAATGACCAGAGACTTTGATTCCGAAGTGGTACACACACGTGTGTGTGTGTGTGTGTGTGTGTGTGTATTTCTATATTTATCTTTTCTCGTTTTATTCCATCTTTTTCTTCCTATTATCAGGAGAGAAATGACATTCATTTACTGAATAGAGTGAGAACTGTAATTTCCTTGTCACTCTGCATAATTTCATAATCATAATGACTATGAAATAAGCCATACTTTTTATCTCGATGAATGCAAAATTGAGTCAATTAATTTTGATGATACAAAGTATATCATAAATATGTTTTGATGCAGGTTAACTCAGTGTCCTGAAGTCCATCAGTGTATATAACACCACATATAGAGGCGTTTAATCACTTTTCTTAATGTGAAATAAAATAGAGGCATAGCGACTGGGTGTGGTACAGAGAATGTGCTGTAACCAGAGCTGGGGAGGGATTTTGGATGGTCATATTTGCCTGTATTTCCTGTCCAAATTATTATCACAGTAAAATAGTTTTGTGAAAGGAAGAGTTCTAGTCTTTTCTTCAATGCAGCAATATATTTTTCTTCCTTTTTCTGCAACTTGTCAAGTTTCAATCTCTACAAATCTGACTAAAAACCTACTATATATATGACCTATAATAAGTGCTAAAATTTTCAGTCTTATAGGAAAGTGTGTTAGTAGTTCAAATAAGGTAGCATTACCTGAGGAGTATATTCTTATCGTGTCTTCCACACTGACATGTGAGTTCAGTAACGCATATGCACATATTTGTATGTGGGTCAAAGGTTAACCTGGGGTGGGTTTCCATTCTCAGACATCATTCATTTTTTATTTGTTATTTGAAAATTTCACATATGTATATAATATGTTTGATCAAATCCATGCTCATTCCCTCCCTTCGATTCCTCCCTTACCTCCCCAACCCTGGGGCTCACCAGCAAACTTCAGGGACCTGACGATCTCTGCCGTACCAGCTCTGAAATAATAAGCACCTGAAACTGTGCTTGGCTTTTGTTTCTGCATGGGTTCTGGGGCGAGAATTCAGATCCCCACACAAGGCAAGCGTTTCACTGAACTATCTCCTTAGCACCCAAATGTTGAAATCTCTTAAAAAAATATTTTATTTTTACTTTTTGTGTGTATAAATATATTGCCTGCACCCATGTGGTGCAATGACCGAGGTCAGAAGAGGGGATCAGAACTGGAGTTCCAGACGGTTCTTAACTACCATGTGGGTCCTGGGACTCCAACCTCAGTCCTCTGCAAAAGCAGCCAGTGCTCTTAACTGCTGAGTCATCTCTCCAGCCCAAATACTGAACTCTTTAAGGAACTGAATTCAAGAGAAAGCATTTAGCATCCTAGGAAACCCACTTGTATATTCACAAGAATTGGATGACCACGTACACAAAATCGTTTCATTAATCAACATTCAGGGAGAAAAAGTAGAGCCAATAGTTTGAAGTCACTAGACAGGAGTTCCCAGTGACGGTGTACATCAACTCTACTCATGTGGAGAAATCAGTTTTTCTGTACAGTGTATTTCAGGCCAATCAGGTTTACATAGTGAGACTTGCTTGAATATAGATACAAATGTATACGTATATTTGACCAATTTGGATGGCCAAGAAATCTCCACCACTTTTCCTTATATGGTTAAGGGAAGAAAATGAGAAACTCCCACCCACCATTCTAAAGGAGGGGCTCCTTCATCCTAGAAGACAGCTATTTCCAGAGAACAGGTCTCCACTATTCCTTCGGGGTCTCTATCGCTGTGAGGCATCTCCGAGGTGTGGATGAATGTGTTCTTGTAAGTGTTTGGATTCTGTCAGAACTCTTAAACTCCAGAAAATGGATCTACCTCGGAGTGCAGACCACATCTGCGCAAGCCTCGTTAGCAGGAAATAAAATAAAGCCTGTTCCTTAATCATGTCAGATCACAGTTTACATTCTTGCATTGTAGAGAGGGCCCTCAAACACAGAGGCCCGTGTCCCTGATACTGCTGAAGACCTTTCAGAAAGGGCGCTAACAAACATGGTGCCTCCCAGCTGAGAAGAAAGATGCCGCGCGGTGCCACGCCCAACAAACTTCTTGAAGGGTCCCAGTTAGCTAATGGTGTTCTTCCTGTTTTTTCCAACTGCAGCCCCACTGCTTTGAACGGTAGTCTTCAGTGCAATCTTGTCAGAAGAGGGAAAACAATCAACTATCTGTGACCCTCCGGAGCTGAAAATGTCACAGTTGCTGAGTGGCTGGTTTTAATTGCTCTTCCCGTTCTCTCTGTCTCGCTCACATCGCCCCTTCCCCCTAAATGCCTGGGTATTTGGTATTACTTAGCTCCTGATTTTTTTTCTCTCCTCAATTTCTAAGCTTAATGAGGCTGAGCTGAGTTAATAATGGATGTAATAAGTAATGACTCATTGTTTGGGGGCTCATGCGTCTGTGTGTGCTGGGGAACAGGAGCCAGGACTCAGGCTATTTGTTCTGCTGTGTCACTTGCTACCAAGCAATGCCACTCATCAATAAACGGCAAGATGACGGATGAGTTCATTTAATGGAATTCCTCCTGTGAGCTGCAGCCTGACTCTTCAATAGGTCTGCAGCTATGCTCCCTCCCTCCATCTCTCCCTCTTGCGGCTCTTTTTCCTTTGCTCCAAATCTAGGACAGTTGGAAGAGTATGTTCGGCCGAGTGCCGTCGCTTCTGCCCGGGGTTCCTCTGCTCTTAACCGCTGCTGTCCTAAACCAAACCATCAGCTCTGGCCTCGAGATGACATCCATGTCACCTGCTTATGCCACCCCTGGCATTGGTCTGTGTGTTCTCCCTGCCTGGGATCATTTTCCTCCTCAGGGACTGGGCTATGCTGGAGGAGGCTGATGCCTGGGGAATCAGGGATTGTTTGCTTCATTTCGGACCATTACAGCCTAGATAGCAATCCCAGAATGCTGAGTGTGAGAATTTATGATGTAGCCTGTTCCTTAATCATATCAGATTTCAGTTTGCAAAACTCCCAAAGCTATGAGGTGCAGGCTCATCGCAGGATCCACATTTCACCCAATGTGAACTCAACACTTGGTGACATCCCACCAATATCAGGCAGACCTCAGACTGTTTGTCTACAAGGGTGGAGATGACACTGGGAATTTGGATATCATAATACAGAAAAATACAAAAATAAATCAGATCTCCAAAATGTATAACAGGTGTTGATGTCACAACGGAAGTAAACATTTTCAGTAATAAACTTTATGAAGTCTAAAAGACAAAAATACAAAAAATAAAACGTAATCACCTTCTAAAATTAAGGAAACAAAGATCTGAAACAGAGCAAATCATGGATAAATATAGCTTCTAATCCCCTATTTGAATGACAGAATGTGACCTGAACACTTCCAAATAGAAGTGACGCAGAAAAGAAAAGAAAACAGAATTAAACACGTTACAGAGAGCAAGGTGCGTATGCTAAAGAAGGTAAAGACATGGCTAGACACTGGAACACGTTTCAACTTAAACTCTTATTTCTCAAATTGACGTTTCACTCATGAGCTGCATAGAGCAGTCCCACATGGGTTATAAAGTCATTGCGGTTTAATAGTTGTGCCGGACGCTTTAGTGTCAACGTGACACACCTGGGTTGAGGGAGCCTCAACTGGGGAATTGCCTCCATTGGACTGGCCTGTGGCCATGTCTGAGGGGCATCTTCATGATGAGTGATGTGGGAGGGCCCAGCCCACTGTGGGTGATGCCACCCTGGGCAGATGGGCCTGTGTTGCATAAGAAAGCAGGCTGAGCAGTGGCCAGGAGAGCAAGCCAGTAAGCAGCATTCCTCCGTGGCCTGTGCTCCAGCTCCTGCCTCCAGGTTCCTGCCCTGAGTTCCTACCTTGGGCTCCCTGATGAACTGTGACCTGGGAGATGTAAGATAAATAAACCCTTTCCTTCCCAAGTTGGTAGTGGTTAGAGTATTTTGTCACAGCAGCGAAGAAACAAACCAGAACAATAGTCCTCTGCCCAATCTTTGCATATATACTTGATATAATGTGCATACAGATTTATAGAACATGCAGGTCCTTATCTATGCATACATCTGTATTCATATTTTAATCTGTTGTGGATTTTGGAAGATACTAGGTCTTTAGCTAACTTGCCCTAGATATTCAGGAACTCTAGTGACTCTGAGCTGAGCTCTCAGGGACCTCTGCTGCAATCATTCCAACTTGCACTGTCCACATTAAGATTTTTATATCATGTGACACAAAAAATCATTGGTTATGTTGACACTGACACTCTAGTTCATGCTCCGGTCTGGCAGAGTTGAATCTATTCAGGATTAACGTCAGCATCAAAACAGGGAAGGTACTGATGAAGGGAGAAATACAGTGCAGGAACAAAAATACAAAGGGAAAGTGTGCTTTCAAACCCCGAGAGCAAGTGAGCCAGGAGCCATAACCAAGCGTCGTGCTTCACAAAGGCTCTGCTCCTCTTCCTCTGGTCCTTACCATCAGTTTTCATCACTTTCTTTTCACTGTGTCTCTCTTGTGTCTCTCTGTCCAAGGCAATGTCTCCCACAGCATTAAAACTTCCTGCTCTTCTCAGGAACCCCACACAGGGAACTTCATCAGAGCTGGCCTTCCCTCTAGTTAGACGTCCAGATTCCTTGGGGCTATGGTTATAGGAAGATTACTTTTTGGAAGAAAAATACTTTAGGAATGATTGTTCCATTCTTATCTACACAGAGAAGCCACCCACACACAGTGGCAGAGCATGCACGATGTCACGTTACTCAGATGGAGTACAGGCTGCCGTGGAACTGTGTTCCCATTCTTCGAAAGGGGCTGCTGACAGTCACTGTGTCTCTTAGGGTGTCCTGCTGTGTTCGCTCCATCACCCCATTTCTATTTGGTCCACAGACTTCTCAAGTCCCAGGTTTCTGTGCTGAACCAGTGCTGTGCTGAAAAAAACTTTTAGCAGAACATCACCACCTCCCTGTGAGGTAGCTGACTAAGTTTACCTTAAATGTGTGAAAGGCACAGCCGGTGATGCCAGCATCCCTTGAGAATGATAAGGGGGGGATAATAGATGCTTAATGGTTGGGGTTAGCAGTGTGCTTAAACATCTTCACATCAGCACAAAATTCAGGACCTCTACAGACCAGACATTCATTAATAACTGTTAAATTAAAATGGATGGAATAGAATCTGGTCTTTGTCCCAGGTGCTTCCTTTCTCGTCTCCTGAACCAATTATTCTGTAAAGCTGTTTTTCCCTTGGCTGCAGAAATTTGGCAGGTGACACTTTGATTTAATCTGTTCTTAAATATTCCAACTCTAACATAAATTAAGGCCATATGTGTACTGTGGTAGGCTGAGACCTGCAGACATGAATCCAATTTGGCTTTGAAAATGTTTGTTACCTACTATGTGCCAGTCACCTACACAGCAGGATCATGAGAGAGAACTGCAGAAGCTACTCCAAATCCAGGAACACTGATGTTTCACAGAGCAAAGTTCTGAACAGTTCTAGAATGTGAGCCGAAAAAAATTGATTTTCTAAAATAGCAGATTTAGAAAGAGTCTACAGTGTGTTAGGTGTAGCTCAAGCGCCAGAGCACAGGATTCCGAGAAAGAACACCAACACTAAACGTGGCTGAGCAGGCCAGGCTTGGGAAGTTGAGGAGCTTTCAGGAAAACCTCCATCTCTGGGCCAGGATTCTCAGAATCCCTCAGCATTGCTTCTTCCTAATCCTGCTGTATTCTGTGCCTCCTGAGGAATCTGTTTCACAGGGGAGGCTGGTTGGAGAGAATGCTGGTACCAGTCACCTGGAGGGGAAGGACACCCATTCACTGTACCAGAGCGGGCCTTAGACACCAGTGGAAGAGACTTTGGGAATTGTTTAAGAGAATCATGTATCATTTATTAGGAAAAACTGCTCATAGACTGAAAATAGACATAAGTAAGCCAGGCATACGGCTTAGTACTTGCTTTTTGATGGAGTTCTTTCCCGTGTTCAGTCTCCAGAACCATAAAAAACCAAAGGAATCCAAAACCAGCCAAGACACATACAAGAAGACTCGAGAGGCAAGAGGCAAGAAGGGCCTCTCCAGCCATGTGTGCTGATGTGCCCCAGCATGTCAAACTGCTCACTCGCGATGGTCCGTTGTTGATTTGGGGGGTTCATTTGCTCTTGAAATTCAGGAGGCCCAGCAGCATTGCAGCAGCACGTTTTGAAGGGAGATGTCCCTGACGCTCAGGACGTGAGCTCCTCTCGTCCTCGCTCTCCCTGTCAGGCCTCCCTATAGTGGCTCTGAAGCACCACCTGGGAACACAGGACTCAGATACCACGGGAAAAGTAAAGAGGAGAAATCAGTCATTGGAATGTGGAGGACACCTGGGAGCTCAGAGGGGTCCAAGCAAAGACCAGTAGAACTCAAAGCACACATGGTTTTGCAAAACCCGAGTAAACCTGCTTTCTGACGCCTTTCAGTTGTCACATCTGTGACCAACCCACAGGCAGTCTGTGTGATGCTAGGCCATGTCATAACTTACTATCCACAGTATCAGGTTCAGCTCACCTTCATATTGATTGTTATATATTTCTCCAGTAACAAAGACATGCAGGGCGTTGCTGAGGATATTGTGATAGCTCCTGGACCCATACTGCAGGATGACATGAGGCTGATAATCTGTCATTAGTCCTGCAATTCCGTCTGGACTTGAGGGCATCTGGTAGTCCTGGGGATGGCACATGAGATTCCCAGGTCCAAAGGAAATTTGCTCAAGGACGGCTGTGGAATGTAAGTGCTTTGCCCCTAAAACTGGAACATTCACCAGTGAACACACCTGAGCCCACTGAATAGCTAGAACTTAAAGCGGGTGCGTGGTGGAGTCAACATTCCTTGGTGATTTTCCTGTTTCCTCCATTCCCACAGATGCTGTCAGTACTGGGCACAGACTCAGGAAGAGTCACAGTCAATTTACACTTTAGACACTGTAAAATGAATTATTTTCACTGGCATATTTTTATTAGTCTTCTTTATTGAGAATTTCGTACCTGCATATGTGTTTTGATCAAATCCACCCCCATCTCCTCCCCTCTAATCCCTCCTCTAAATCCCCACCAATTTTTAGTAACAACTTTATGACACAAAGCACCATGTGGACTCACTGGGTTTAAAAATGAATAAATCAATTAACTAAATTTAATTAAACAGCATAGTATACATTTTCCCACATTGTTTTATCCATATTTGCATGATTTTGTTACCTGATAAAGAGTAATAAAACAGTCTTGATATAACTGGGTAAAATAGCATTTGAAATAAAATGTGAAATACCTATAACAGAACAACTGGATTAAAAATGTGAACCCTGAATCAACTGCTCCAAGTTCTTTTCAAATGTGGAGAAGTTTTCCTAGCCTTCATTAATCGTGTACTTTTGTAATAAATTATATAGCAATATGATTTATATAAATTAGCTGTTCAGTGTCTCCCTGAATGACATTATAGACTGAGGTATCTACAAAGGCTAGCAGACTTAAAGGCATCTTTTTTAATAATAATGAGATCATGGTTAGAAACTTTATCTGAGCCGGTGGATCTGTAAATTGCATTATACTGTATAATCCGCAGGAAGGAGCCAGCCTCATTTGCTCCCAAATGCTGTGCATGTGAAACCAGCCATCTTTTTCCTTGACACTGGAACTCTATGGACTCAGTAATATGAGAAAATGTAGATGGAAATAGTACATCGAGCTTCCCTCCTCAGCATGTGATTTATAGAACATAAATCGAAATTTTATTTCCCAGAATCTCTCAGTTTCAACAGAAAAAATAAATTTGTGACATCACCTTTCTCTTTTACATGTTAGGCATGATACGGAATTTTAAGAAGTAAACACAACTCTTCAGCTCATAGTTTCACTAAATACAATTTCTGAATTTGTTCTACCACATTAAATTTGTATCTAGAATTTTGGGACCAAAAATGAAATCCTAAGTAAAATATTTTATCTTGTCTTAAGTTTTTCATTATGAAGAAATTCTGAGTTCAAAAAGTAAATATTTAAGTGATGTAATCAAACAAACTTTAAATTATGAGATTAAATTAAAATTTTAAATTATTCATTTCCTAATTTGGACGATGATGCAGCCCTACAGACCGATGTCTCCCCACCCAAGACCGCTCTACTTCTGGCACGATAAACATCTATGTCATTGAAAGCCTGCCTCCACAGCCGCCTCTAGCAGGAATACCCATTCTACTTCACTTCTTTACAGCCACAGCCAGACGCAGTCTGACTCTGTCAACATCAGAGCCTAGACTGTAAAATCAGGGTGTTGGAGCTCGGGAGAGAGCGCAGTCCCTAACATGCCTGCCGCACAAGCACTAGGGCCAAGTTTGGAACCCTAACACCCATACCAGGTCCCTGTATGTCTGTAACTCCATGGCTGTGGGGACAGACAAGAAGATTCCTAGAGAATAGATGAGCTATCCAGGTTCAGTGAAAGGTGTCCTAAGAAATGAGGTGGAGAGGGCCCCTAAGATAAAGGGATAAAGGTGCTTGCTGCCAAGTCTAAAATCAGGATGTTATGCACACTAGATGGAACCCTTAACACTCCAGCATGGGGGGCGGGTATGAGCCACTCCACAGTTGCTGAGGAGCTGTTGGCAGTTAATATCTGGGGAGAGAGAGAGGGAGGGAGGGAGGGAGGGAGGGAGGGAGAGAGAGAGATTTCTCTTCAGGTTTTAGGCCCCGGAAGGAACCCATGATTCAATAAATAAAGCTACATTTAGGCACACACAAAGAACACTGATTAAACTCGGTGGGTTATAAGGCAAAGCAAAATAGATACGGAAGGAGGTGGGGCGGCGTTGGGAAAAAGATTCCAGAGAGTGGCACTGAGCAACAGAAGGGAATGTGGGGAGGGAATGTGACCAGAATACAGTAATGCATGTACACAATTATCAGAGTTAATAATTATTTGAAAATATAAAAATGAAAATAACCCAAGACTATAACCTCTCCATCTCCATAACCCTCTCACTTCCTGCTCACTTGAGCTAGACTCTGCTGTGGAATTTGCCTCCAACGTAGAGCTCTGGATGGCTAACTCCTGTGTCCCCATTGCTGCTGGTCTATCACACCATCCTGGTCATTGTCTTCCTGACTCTGTCGTTAATCGACACAATAAACTACAGTGTTCTTCTGTTCTTGCATTCCTGGACAAAATCCCTTCTGCTCTGGCATCACATCTGCACATCTGCTCCAGTGAAACAATTCAACTAATGTTTACCTTACCCTACAAGGAATGCATGACCCCACTGAGCCATGATGTTGGTTCCTGAGTAAAGGATTTCCACCCTTTCTTCTTCTACCTCCCTTGACAACAAGCAGAGTGACCCTGTTCTGGTCAGTGCTGTCTTCCTCTGAGCACAGGCACCTTTGCCCCTCCCCTGTTTCCTCTGGAGAGCCTGCAGCTCTCTCTGTCACCCCAGCGACAAACAATAAGCCCTCAGGCCGCACACCTTTCAAACTGCTCTAGGCCAGTCCTCCAGGCGTCCTTCTTGGCCTCTGGCTTCCTACTGCTTCCTTCACACACTTTGTGCCAACAGGTGCTCACTTGGTCCGAGTCTCTAAACTGTTCAGCACCATCCAACAGCATTCACAATTGTTTTCGTTTCAGAACACGCCATTACTATGTTTTCTTTCTATTCCTCCTCTTTCTTCTTTCTCCGCATCTTTTGACAACCATGGCTCTTTCATTAGATCACAAACACAATATTCCCCGGGGTGCACATCCTGACCATCTACTAAATTCATAAGTACTTCTGTGCTTTTATAGATTGATGACTCTGGACATTCTATTTCTCAAGTCTGGTGTGAAGATTCACATGTGCAAGTATGGGACCACCGATTCTTTTTTGAGCTCTTCCACACCAAGTTCCTTACTTCTTTTTCTCACCCCACATACCAAAGCCCAACACCTAGGATGCAAATTAACTGATAAAAATGCTTTCCTGCTCAAACCTGCTATCTAGTACTAGTATCCGTAGCGTTTATGTGGGTGAAATGAGCCTATGGATTGAATTCAGATATAGCATCAGCCTTTAAATGTCATTTTTTCTGAACCTTGAGAGTAGGATACAATGATGTTAGTGCTATAGGAACGATAATGTCAAGTTGGTCATCTGTGACCATTCACTACGTATGTTACTTCTGGTGCCGTCTGAGGTCCAAGACACTAACTGTAAACGGATTTACATCACAGGTGCGAAGCCAGTAAGAGTAGATGAAAAGTGTCAGTTGGTGTTGGAAAGAACAAACAAGACAGGGCAATGTTAATGGATTTACTTAAGGAGAGTGACTGCGAAGGCTTTCTGTGTGGACAGTAAGCAGCACCCAAGTGTGACAACCAGAAACAAATCGTCAGTGGGCAGCTGAACTCATCTCCATGGCGACAAGCAGGGAGAGACTGGAAATGCAATCAATTAAAATCTGTGTGCTGACATATTGTGTATATCATGTCCATCATCCCAAGCAGTTAAACAGCTGTTGTGTCAAGGTACTCACGGTCTATAAGAGGTCTGTTTTCTGGAAAGACCGAATGCATTTTCTCAGTTCCTTGGGTTTCTATCAAAGGAAATTTTCTGAGAATGAAGCAAAGACATCCCCGCGTACCACTTTGAAATGAGCAGGTTCTCCGTTATCTTTCCCTGTTCAGCTCTTTTGACTCCTTGTCCAGGCAGGCGGCTGAAGATGTCTCCTTCAGACAAATAATATTCACATGACAGAAGCCCACAGCTACTAATTTGTATAGAAGTCGCATTAAATATCTGCATCACTTCCTCTTCAAGCGGTAGTAAAACCCAAACACTTAGCAAAATCTGAGCTTGAAAATACCTTATGATCAAGTATTTATCCCCTACTCAAGAAGGAAGACCCTCAGGGATTGTTGATTCTTGAAGTCCACTGATACGCCCACTTTGCTTTGTAGTAAACAGTTATTTAAGGACACATGAAGTTCTCAGAAAGGTACCCCAGGGCTTCATCAGAATTGACCTTCTGCATAGCTACAGCTGACTGTGACTCACATTCCTAAGCCTTGTAGAGAAAGACTGACTTTGGATAAAATATGCCTTTATTTTGAATCTTACGTCTGATCCCCATGACCGTGACTATTTACTAAACATTCTCCTTACTTTGCTGTTGCTGTATCCTGACTTTCACGGAGCACAGAGCCTAAGGCAGAGGGCTTATGTTTTTTGTTTTTTTTTTTTTTTTTTTTTTTTTTTTGGAATGGATTTCTTTCTCGGAGATCAAGAGTGATGGATGAGGACAGTGGCACAGGACAGAAGGAAGAGCCTCAAGGAGGGAACGTCATTAAGGTGGGTGCCACTAACTGAAACCAGTTGCCCAGTTTTATGGAATTTTCTCCCCTGGAGCAAGGTCAATGGTATTTCAAGACTATTTATCAAAGAAGAGAAGAAGAAGGGAAATTGTCTGCTTCTCATCATCTTTTTTGTTCAAGTTACTCATTACTTTTCCTGGTTGTGAATGTTGGGTCTCTAGTCGAAGCCCAACAGAAGCATCAGCAGGATGCACATCAAATACACACGGCAGGAGTGTGGGACGACTCTGCTCTGCGAGCCTTGTTTGAGGACTGACGTAGAATCAAAGCAAAACTGTGACAACTTGTTTACCAGTTTGAAGAAGACCTGAGCTCAGAGGATAACCAGAGTCTCTTTCTGGATTGTCATAAATACTTAATGGCATATAAAGTGATGAGCTGGGGAGACACAGTTGAGACAAACATATTTAATATTCTATATTGGCTTCATTGACAAAAGTGTTTCTAGAATCAATGTGATAAAATTAATCTTTTACCGTTTCTTCATCATTTGATGCCAATTGATAGGTAAATGGATGTACACTGCATCATGAACTCTGCTTGGTATATGTTTGAACTTTCTTGTAAAATTTCATTTGAAATAAAACATTTAAAACAAAACAGAAAAGGCAGAATATGTAAGAGCAGGCACACTGTCGAGACAGGAGCTCTGCATGCTTGGCAAGAAGCAGACGCTGAGGGGATGGCCACCATGCCTCACTACCAGGGGTCGGAGCTGAGGACACAGACAATTCCGAGAGAAATTCCACAGTCAAATCCCTCTACCAGGGAAAGTAGAGAATTCTGCACTATTGTCCAAATTCCAAACAGTTCCCCTCTCCACTGTCTAAGTAACAACCATGAGAATCATAGGAACAGTGGACGGGAGGGAGCTCACCTAGTCCCAGACTCGTAGAAGAAACCATACTTAGAGGAAGTAGGGTGCTACTGGAGAAGCAGCCCGTCCCTGGTAAGAAACACATCTGTAGTTGGGAAGATCAATGTAACTACTGAAGACCCCTTCGGAGCCTTGACATTGAGGGTGCAAAAAACAGGACCAGCCAACACAAGGAAACCAATTGGTGGAGGAGTGGGCTTGCCCATGAGGGCACCTACCGCAGAGGGCTGGAAAGTACGCTGCTCAGAGGAGGGAACGACTTGTGGGATGCTCCTTCCCAGAAGCTCACAGCAGCAAAGAGCATGCTCCTACTTAACCTTTGCCCCCCAGAATGCCCCACCGATGTGCTACCATTAGCGTGGTCAGCTGCGACAGTCAGAGCTAGCTAATGCAAGACTGCGCAGAGCTTCTTTCACTCTCCCAAGCTTGTGGGGAAGAGACTGGCTTTGAATATCGTATGCCTTTATTTTAACTCCTAAGTCTGACCCACTTAGCTATCTATTACATAGGCAAAATTCTTAGATTACTTTGCTATTGTGGTACCTTGAGTTTCACAGAGCACAGGGCACTAACACAGTCTTCCTAGCAAGCGAGTAGGATTACCTAATGACATGAGAGGGTTTTAGTTATTATTCCAGTTTTCCATTTTTTAGTTTTGGGTTTTTGTTTTTATTTTTGGTTTAGTTTTTAATTGTTTAGTGTTTGATTTTGCTTTCTCATACCAATGCTGCTATTATTTCTTACTATATCAGTTCTTGTATCTTCAGTCCATACAATTTTGCTTTCACGCCTAAATTTATTCATGTTTCTTTTCCTGACCTCTCCTGCTTCTGTTTCTTATTACTACTTAAAATGCTAGTTCGTTTCATCAGTGCCCTTGCTACTCTGTTTTCTGATGTCTTTGGGTTGCTGGTGAAACACTTCACTGGTTTTACTGAAGTCTGGTAACTGGCTTGTTGTCAAATCATTAGTTTTGTTACTGTTGTCTGTTTCTCCCGTCGAAATTGCAGTGGGATCATAAGCTCAAAAGGACTACCCACTTCAAAGATGCACATTAGGTATAATAAAAAATAGTAGAAAAAAGAAAGCAAATATATTAGCATATACATCTGCCCCCCAAAATGCACAAATCACACACTGAAGGAGAGGGTAAAGATGGGAAAGAGATGAATGCTCCCAAACTCACCAAAAATTCAGTGCTGAAAAAATAATTGAAATTCTGGGCAAAGAATCCAAAATCCTTTAGGACACATTCAGTGCTTTCAAAGAGGATTCAAACTGACAAACGACGTAAGGAAAGCAATTAAGGGAATAAAGGAAGCACATGATATTAGTAACTTTCCTCATCAACGAAGGCAAACACCAGAGAGGAAGCAACTTGGGGAAGAAAGATTTACTTAAGGTCATGGCAGAGGAGCACAGTAGGTAGAGCTCTGTCCTTGGTGCAGGAACTTGGGGCCTGACATTTTGTATCAGCAGACAGACACTCGGGTTGGAACAGCCATGAGGGTGTAAGCCATAAGCCCAGCCCTGGACTTCCACCAGCTGGGCCTCACCTCATAAAGGTCCACAGCCTCTCAGACAGCACCCCCAGGTGAAGACTAAGTGCTGAAACACATGAACCTCTGTTGGATACTTCACACTCAAATATGGATGAAACAGCAACGTCAAGGAAAAACAGCAACAAGATTCTAAAAGAAAAAAAAATGTTGGAAAATTAATCAATCTATCAAATAAAAAACACAATGGACATTATCACGAGGATTAGATAAAGGAAAAGAAAGAGTGTCGGGGCATAAGACAAAGGCAAAGCAAAATTGTATTTAGACAGTAAAGAAAAATATAGCATGACGACAACTTGTAAAACTCTCTTACATAATCAATAAGCCAAATGCAAGAATCCAGAGAGCAAACGAAGGCTGAGATAAAAAGTCATGTCACATCTGATGAAATTATACCAGAGAACCCCTAAATCCAGGGAATGATTTGGAGTAGCTATGAGTCATTTAGGAACCCCTACTGACTAGACCAGAAAAGAACCTCTCCAGGACACGTTGTTCGTAACTAAACCTGCATAGCAAAAAGCGATGTTAAAACATACAACACAAAACTACAACATACTTTCTAAGGCAAACCCATCAGGACTTTTGACCAAACTCCGGAAAATGATAAAACCATGAAATGGTATGTTTCAAGTCCTGAAACTAAATAATTGTTAAGATTAGTCAGGAAAGATAGACTTTTTAAAATTGACTGAGCGAGAGAGAGCTTTCAGGATAAGAACAAAGTAGAACATTTCATGAGCACTCTGACTGCATTAGAGGCTACTTACAGGAATTCTACACACAGAAGAAGAAAGAGCGCCATAGTGGAGGACAAAGAAAGGAAAAATCTTATGAAAAATAGAAAAAAGTATAAGAGAATAAATATGTGCAATTCAGTAATAATGCAAATCCCCGTGATATGTAGAGAGAAGGAAAAGAACCAAGGAGAAAACCACCAACAAAATTACAAGAATCAGTGAATAACTCTCAAGGACATGGAATGTCAATGCTATCAACTTTCTAATTAGAAGTTATAGACTTGGGGCTGGAGAGAGGGCTCAACGGTTCAGAGCACTGGCTGCTCTCACAGAGCAGCGGCTCTGTTCCCAGCATCCATATGGAGGCTAACAACTGTCTGTAACTTGAGCTCCAGAGACTCTGATACCCTCTTCTGGCTTCAGTGGGCATTGCACGGCATGTGTGCACTTACATATACTCAAAGCACTCATATGCATGAAATAAAGTAGACAAAAAATAAAAATTTAAATAAAGCAAAGAAAAGCTTTAAATGTTGCAAGGCTGAGTCATGGACATGAACCCACTGATGCTGTTGGTAGGAACCCAGGTCACTGTCAGAGTCATAAGCTGGAAGACAAGTCAAGAAATCAAAAGTCGGAAAACAATATATACCGAACAAAGAGGCTGGTGTGGTAATTCCTGTTTTCCACAAAGTAGATGCAAGTTAAAATTCATCAGAAGAAATAGTTCATTTCCTAACAATAAAAGGAGTAATCCATCAAGAAATAGAACGATTATACTTAGACACAGAGTGCACATAGTGTCATAAAATAAACACATTTGGACACAGAGCCACAGATAGGTTCAGATACAGTAATAGTGACTTTAATAGTGACTTTAATAACCCAGCATTATGAAGAGCTAGTAAATAGTTTAGCTAAGAAAAAAAGTAGCATAACTAAACAAGCAAACAAACAGTCCTGACAAACTTCAGTCTTAAGCTCCTTCATAAGCAAGACAACTCAATGACATTTACAGAGCACACCGCCCAGTGGGCTCAGAGATCACACCCTACTCAGCAGTGCGTGGAACTTTGTCAAGATAGAATGAGCTTATTGGGCTTGCTAACAGAGCATAGGGAGGGGGTTTATTTAGAGAAGAGAGAGCTTCTCCTTATTTACTGCTGCACTGGAAAGTACACACTCAAATACACGACCTGTGACTTCCCAACAGCTGCACAAAACTGCAAGAGAGGTACCTCGTGGCCTTCTCGGCTTATATACCCTTAGCCCCTCCCCCACCTGCAGCTAAGGTCCCCCTGATTGATTGGGAGGGGTAACTAACTCCCCCACTGACTCCTGGATGAGCATGAGACAGAGGTGTGACTATAGCTTGCTGGCTTGGTCAGAGGACACTTCCATGTAACACTCCATCCTTCCCTCTGGCTTGGACATTCTTTCTGTCAACCTCTCCTGCAAAAGTCCCTGACACTAGGAGGGGCTGATAGGTGTGGGTGGTCTTCCCCCCACTGTGGCTAGGCACTGAAATTTGGTTCTCTGCATCATCTGTTTTCCATGGGCTGATGGCACATTTCGGTGTTGGCCCATTTCTATTATCTGGTCAGATCATAGTGGAATAAATCAGTAACAAGAGAAGCGATCCAGACACAGAGATGGAAGAGAAAATACATTTTTGCTTTTTTGTTTTGTTCTTGGGTTTGTTCTGTGTTTATAGAGACAAGGTCTTTCTGTAGTCCCAGCTTGCCTGAAACTCTATGTAGGCCACACTAGTCTTGATCTCACAGAGATCCACCTCCTTCTGCCTCTTGAGTGCTGGGATTAAAGGCTTGTCCTACCACATCCAGATCTTTGCTTTGTTTTGTTTTTGTTGGTGTTTTGAGACAGGATCCCTATGAACGGTATGCTACACTTTCAAATAATCATTGATTCATTGAAAAAAAAAGCAGTGAGACTTTAACAGCTCCAATCTACTAATAATAAAAGCACAACTTAGCAGAAACTTTGGGATATAGCAAAGACATTTCTAAAAGGGAACTTCACAACTATGAATGTGTACATTAAAAAAAATCAGAGAAATCCCCCAAAACTAAATGATATACTCATCAATTCTATAAAGACCAATACAAGTCAAACCCTAAATTAGTAGACAGAAAGAAATAATAAACATTTGGGCAGAGATTAATGAAATAATGTAAAAAGTTCAAAGACACAACGAAACCAAGAAGGTATTCTTTGAAAGCATGAACAAAACTAGCAGTGTCAAACTAATCAGAAGAAAGAGACTTAAAGTTCGCTATAAATAGAATTAAAAAAAAAGAAGTTACAACAGATTTCAACAAAATAAAAAAGGCCATCATCGAATAGGTTTTAAAACTGTATATTCAAATAAATTGGAAAATATATTTTAAATAATCAATTTCTACAAGCAAATGACCTACAAAAATTAAACCAACAAGATTTTAAGCAACTTAAAAACTGATTGTAAGGATCAATGAACTTGGAGCTGCAGGAAAACAAATCTTCCAACTAAAAGATGGAGTTACTTCTGACAATTTATGAGGCCTTTAAAGATACACTAATATCAACACTCCTCAAAGTACTCCATTAACTATAAAGGGAAGGGATACTGCAAAATTCATTCTACAAAACCGATTTAGCCTATTAGAAAAAGACAAGAAGTAAAAGCAAGCCAGAAGAAATTTAAAAAGAATTTCCCTGATAAACTTAGTGCAAAGTTTCCCAATAAAATACTCTCGAACTTAATGCAACAAAACTTTATAAAGATCATGGATTATGACAAAATTGGCTTCATCCTTGGGATGTAAGGATGTTTCAAGGTATGAAAATTAATAAAAAATACAGGATACAGGTACATTCAAAGCAGGAAAGCCCATTGCCGCCCTAAGACTACAGTAAGGGTGTTTGACAGAGCCCACTAGCCCTTCAGCCTGAAGACAAAGCAAAGGAGGAGCATAGCTGAGCGTGATCAAAGGCCATGCGTGCTAGACCGAGAGCCAATCTTACCGCACAGAGAAAAATCACATTTCTCTAAACGCATCTCTCTCTGCTTTTATGCACTTTAGAATTTGAAACGGTAGTCAAATCACTAAGTAATAGAAAGAATGAAGGGTGCAATGAAGCTAGGTCCTTATCTCTCAAACCCAGCCACAATCAATTCAAACTAGATGCAAGATTTCAATGTAAGCGATGAACTCTGAAACTGCTAGAAAAATCCAAGAGCAAACATTTCAGGACACCTGTGTGGGTGAGGACTTTCTGGAAAGGATGCCAGGGATTCTGGAAATAATATCAAGAATGTGCACATGAGATTGCAGGAAGCTTAACAACCTCTTTACAGCAAAAGAAACGAAAGAATGAAACCACAACCACAGAAAGGGCAAAAACCATTGCCAACTATGTATGTGATGGGTTCAAAAACGAAATGTTTAATGAGCTCAAAAACATTAAACACCCCTGAAAAGGGAGAGAACATAAGTCATGCAGGTAACAGACATCAACAAATGCTGGTGAGGGTGTGGCAGGAAAGCAACTGTCTGCTGTCCTGGTGAAAACATAAGGCAGAGAAGATACTCTGGAAACCAGCATGGGCATTCCTAAAAATGTAAAGAGAGAGCTATCATAGAACCCAGCTATACCACTTCAAGAAACATGTCCAAAGACATCTAATTCAGTACAACACAGAGACACCTGCACACCCATGTTTATTGCAGCAGTTTTACAGTGACTAAGTTATGGAAGCAGTCTAGGTGTTTATCAACAGATGAATGGATACAAATTGCAATATATATACATACATATGTGTACAATATATGTATATATATGTATGTATACACACATACATTAGATATGGTCTTTCTGTGTAGCTTAGTCTGGTCTGGAGTTTCCTATGTAGCCCACACAATCCCTGGAACTCATGGTTCCCTCAAGCACTGGTATTACAGGTAATAACCACCACACCTGGTTAACTCAGTGAAGCTTTACAACCATTCAAAAAGAAGGAAATTATATAATTATGTTATATTTGCAAGTCTGCAGATTAGTACCAGTGAGATGGCTCAGTGGATAAAGATGCAGCCCTAGGCTTGATGTCCTGAATCCAATCCTAGGGAACGACACGTTGGAAAGAGAGAGCTGAGTTCTGTAAGTGGACCTCTGACCTCCACATGTATGCCATGGTATGCCCCTCCACTAAATACATGTAACAAACTGTTTTTAAAAGAGCATAGATGGACCTGGAGCCCGTCATGTTTATGGAGATAAACTAAACTCAGAGACAAAGACCTGGATGCTTTTTCTCCAATGTTAAGACAGAGAGTATAGGATGGAGCAATGAGGTTGGATACAGAAAAACTACATAACAGACTTACAGTCTCATTGTGAAGCCCAACACGTTTTAGAATGAATGAATTCCACAAAATAAATTTAAATGCAAAAAGTAAAATTTCTAAATTAAAACAACAGCTATATTCAAAGCAGCCCAATTCTTTGTCTCAACCAGTGTCTAATTTCCTCCCTTCTTCTCAGTCAGAAACATAAAAACACATATCGACTTCCCAGCCTTCACTTTTCCCAACACAGCGTTGTTTATTTTTCCCTTTCTGAGCCTGCAAAATCTCTTCGTGAGCTGTTGGGAGAAAAAGTTCATCAGCCGCGTTTCAATTGAGTTTGCATTCATTTGTTTAAACTGCCTTTCAAGAGAATTTCACAGTCTACTTTGTTTCACTCAGCAATTAGTAGAGTGTTCACCAGCTGATCAGAGAAATTAGTTCTCACTGAATGGCTGTATCTCACAGGTCTGACTTCTGATCTCAACCAAATATTTTAGCTTATGTTGGTCACAAGAAAAACATATAGCAAATTAATTTGTTAAATTTATTAATTTAGATTACTTAAACTAAGATTCGAATCCAGTTCCACAAACACACAGGTAAGTGTCGTCACTGCTTGCCTTTATTGCCCCACTGAACTTAATTCACAGATGTCCACTCGCCGGTGTTAGGCCTGTTTTTCTTAGCAAAACACGGAAAGATTTAATAGTGATTTTCAAGTCTGCCGTATATTCTTATATAATCAGTGTATTTAATTAAATAATTATCTTGCAGTATTTTCCAGTTTGCATAGCTAAGATTTCTCACTTTCATTTTTCTTGAAGTTGAAGATATTTCCTGTGAACTCAACATTAAAATGTCTAATTCTAGATGTATCTGATTTGTTCTGTTCACAAAGATAGCCATTTCTCCTGGGCTGGAGCCACCTATAGATTTTTTTTTTTATTTAGGAAAGATAACATAAAGGCTTTCTTCCTTTTCAGGCTAAAACATTAAATGAAATGTCCAGATAAATGTACCTTTTATTTGAAATTCTTCCTGGAGGGGGATTGTATGATGTGATGTATGAAGGACCGGGGGATACGATGAGTCGTTTATGGCTCCCATAATTTTATATGAATAATTATTTTTGTTCGTTTCTGCTTTATGAATTTTTAAAAATTTAGATGCTCAATAAGGAAAATCAAACTAATTAGGCTTATCATTCACTTTAAGAATCTTATATTCCATCGGAGTCTGGAAGTGCACTCAGGAAGCAGAGGCAGGTGAATCTCTGTGAGACTGAGGCTAGGCTGGTTTACATAGCAAGTTTCACGAAATCTGGGGCTACAGGGAGACACTGTCTCAAAAATAAAATCTTGTATTCTAGAAAACCCTGTAAGTACTTTAACAAACTGTCAAATGGAAGTTGAGCCTGCAACAGAACACTTGATATTTTTTTTCACAACAGCTGATTCATGAGGCGAGAGAAGTGTTGTCTTGTTCTGATCAGTAGCATAGTCTGATGATTTATGTGTGGCCATTCAGTAAACGCTTCAGTGAATGCTTAGAGGAATGCATTCAATATGACTCAACCCCAGTATCTTTTGAGATTAAAAGTACGTAATTCAGACTGAGAACTCCCAATTAGACTTTGTTGGTCACCATGAAAAACAGAAAATTAACAAGAGTTAAATAATTTCCACAGTCACTTTAAAACCACAATTAGCCTCAGTTCTTCTCCATTCCATGACTGTGCTTGTAGTGCTCAAACAATTTCTTAGCTGTGTTAGTTAAACAGACTCCGGGCTTGCTACAAAGCTCAGGTGAACGTTCATACTGTCAGGAGGCTGCTGATAAATTCCCCAGTAACGTACCGCTGTCTGGGTTCCAAATGATGCCTTGCCACCTTTATTCCCAATCATCTTGTCTTCTCCATCGCACCAGTGGCTGGTCTTATCACACATTTCACTCCGAGGACATAAGCAGGTAGCTGAGTTGTAATTGAATTGCTCACCAGCAAATCATTCACAGCTGAACGCAGAGCCCACAGACTCACTTTCGGATTTATCTCTGTTCTAAGTAGTTTTGGAGCACAAACACTCTACTGCCACCCTCTCCCCTCTGAAATCTCTGTCTCACTTGTTCTGTGAGATGAGTTTTAGCATGTAAAAGCCCTTTCCTCTTTTTCACATTTATTTCATTTTTATTTAGGCATCTCTGTGTGTGAGAATGTGCACGAGCAAGTAGGTGCCCACAGAGACCAGAAGAGGGCATTGATCCCCTGTGGCTGGAGTTATATGAGAATGTGAGAAACTGGACATGGGTTCTGGGAACTGAACTCTGGTATTCTAAGACAGAAGAAGAGTTTTTAACTGCTGAGCCATCTCTCCAGCCAGCCTCAATAAACATGCTTTAACCTCACATGCATGCGTGTGTATTGTGTGTGTGTGTGTGTGTGTGTGTGTGTGTGTGTGTGCAGGAGTTGACAGCTGTGAGGTATTCATGGTACAAAGTCAATTTGCTTAGCAGGCCCGTGCTCCGTGTGCTCTCGGCTCCCAGGCCCTGTGCTGTCCTGATGATCCACTGACCAGCCAACACAATGGTTTTCCAAACTACATTTTAGGAACTAAAAGTATTTACTGGGGTTTTCTTACAGAGCTTGGAATGTCCGAGAGAGGATCACTTACAAAGGCATGGACACCCATGGGCTTTTTTCCCTATGTCTCTGCTGAGCTTTCCAGATGTGCGGCAGCTGGCCCGCTGACCCAAGATGGCTAAGCTCTGCCTCCTCCCCGGCTTCTATCATGTCTATCATTAGACCCTCCACCTCATGCAATTGAAGCTGACTGATTGGGTGGGAGGGGTGACTGTCTCTCTCCCTTCCTGTGTAGTCACTTAGGGTTCAGACATCCAACTGTTGCTAGTCCTTTTGGAGGACACACCTACCCAGCATCCAGAGCACAGCCTACACGTCCTCTGGCTGTTGCAACCTTTTTGTCTCTCTTGTGTGACGTTTTCTGGGTCTTGGGAGAGCTGATACAGATGTCCCATTTAGGGCTGAGCACTCAGCAGTCACTCTCAGCACATTAACCAATCATGACCCCAAATAAGGCCGAGTGATCGTCCCATACTCAGTGACACTTGAGTATTTCACATGTGAAATGACTACTGAAAGTTTTGTACATTTACTATTATCCAGAAAAGATGAAGATGCAGAGTTCTGTGTTTTTCTAGATGTTGTACTGTCTTGTTTCAAGCAACTATGGTTCTAATTCTTAAGTCTATTAAGCATGTGTATTTGGGATGGTGCAAGCAAACCTGTGCAAAGTAAAGATAAAAATAAAATATAACAGGGGCTGGAGAGATGGCTCAACAGTTAAGAACACTGGCTGTTCTTGCAGAAGACCCGGGTTTGAATCCCAGCACCCACATCGCAGCTAACAATTGTCCATAACTCCAGTCCCAGGGGATCCGACAGCCTCGTCTGTCCTCCGTGGGCATTGCACAACACGGGTATACTTACCTACATTCAGGCAATACATGCATACACATAACATAAAAAATAATAAATAAAATTTTTTAAAAGTTAAAAAAAATAAACTATAACAAAGAAAAATGGTATTGCCTCTAAGGAAAGGTTTCTTACTCAGTAGTGTAGACGGATTGAGCCACACCGCTTCAATTCACAGGCTGGTCTGGCACTCTAGGACATGTATCAACATACTTTATTTGTACTGCTGGATCGCCATGTGGCAGTTGCCCATTCTTTCCAGTTGTGATGAAGCAGAATGGATGTATATACTACTAAACAAAGCCTCCGTTTTAGAGGAATATGAACCATTTAATTGCATGTCTCTCAGAAATACATCAAAGGCAAAGAATGTGGTAGAACATTTTTAAAATCCTTGGAAGAAAAAGAAGAATTACAATTGCAACTCAGAGTGCTGGAGCTATAGATCCTTGGTCAAGAGTGTGCACTGTTCTCCCAGTAGACCAAAAACTGGTTCTGAGCACTCATTAGACACTCACAACAACCTCCAGATCTGTACTCCCAGATCCAAGGGATCCAACAACCTCTTCTGGCCCCTATGGGCACCTGCTTATGAGATTCACAGATATACATACATGTAAGTAAAAACACAATAAATATTTTATAATACAAACTACCCCCACTCATAAACTATAGTCAATATAGTTCTATATCCAACTAAAATATCCTTGACAAGTGAAACTCACATAAAGACATTCTCAGGTGAAGGACAGCAGATGAAGCCTGTCACCTGCCGACTTGCTCTTAAGGACTAAAGCATGCTGGGAGTACTGCTCAGGGGTAGAACACTTGTCCATGATGCCAAAGGATCCTCTGTTCATTCACAGTCCCACAAAACAACTAGATGACTGGTGGTATGTTTTGTAGCCAAGGACAAAAAGTAAACAACATTTTCTGATACTGTTCTCAATGGATGTAAAGGGCTCATTGAATAGTTACAAAAAGATGGGATAAAAAGACCTCATGTGATGAGGTAAAAGCACAATAAGCACATTGCCTGCTATCAGGAAACACAAAAATAACGCGTGAGAGAGGCATGTTCAAAAGTCTCATCGATAAATCAAGACAGCACATAAATACATTTAAGTGGCACACAACAAAGAGGCAGAAACAGAAAAGACGTACAGAGGAAGCAAACAGAAAAGTCCATCAAACGACAGATGACTGGTGTCACTTCGGTAGTCTCAACTACACTCGAGGGGCGAGCAGAATTTATTCAAAAGTATCCTACTCAGCAGTTTCCCTAGGAAACATTTCAAACATAGCTCAGTGCAATAGCTAAAAGGTTAAAGAGAAAGGGACTCAGCATTGAGAGAACTGGTTAAGCTGCTCATGTAGAGGTCTTGGTTCTGTTCCCAGCACCCATATAGTGGCTAAAACCTGGCTACAACTCCAGTTCCAGGGGATCCCGTGCATTCTTCTGGCTTCTTTGGTCATTATATACACACGATACACTTACGTACAGGTGAAACTCTCATATATATAAAATCAGTAAATAAATACACTAGTTTAATCAAGACGTGTTTTGAGTCATACGTTTACGATGGAAAGTATATTTTAAAGCAATGTATAAGAATGTCATAGGGTGGATTGCTTTCTCTTGTTGCAATAAACACCATGACCAAACGCAAGCTTGGAAGGAAAGGCTTTATTTCAGCTCACAGGTCACAGCGCATTGGTGAGGGAAGTCAAGGCAGGAACTCAAGGCCAAACGTGAAATAGAAACCAGGGAGGACCTGGCTTCCTGGCCTGCTCTCAGACACACATGTAGCTGCCTTCCTGGCCTGCTCTCAGACACACAGGTAGCTGCCTTCCTGGCCTGCTCTCAGACACACATGTAGCTACCTTCCTGGCCTGCTCTCAGACACACAGGTAGCTGCCTTCCTGGCCTGCTCTCAGACACACAGGTAGCTGCCTTCCTGGCATGCTTACAGACACACAGGTAGCTGCCTTTCTGGCATGGCTCAGGCCCACCTGCCTAGGGATGACACTGCTTACAGTGGGTTGGGCCCTCGCAAATGTCGATTATCAATCAAGAAAATACTCCATAGACCCGTCTTACAGGCCAGTCTGTTGGGAGCAATTCTTCCTTTGAGGTGCCCTCTTTTCCAGTGTGCCAAGTTGATTACCAAGATTAGCTATCACAAATGATTACATGCCAATTCATAGAACAGATATAAAACATTTTAATTCTTAACATATTCTTTAAAACACACTGTTTCTTAGTGCCATTTGCTTGGTATATTTTTCTTTCCATCCTTTTACCTTAACATAGTGCTTGTCCTTGAAAGTGAGATAAGTTTCTTACAGACAACAAAAAGATGGGTTTTGTTTCTTAATCCATTCACCTAGTCTGCGTCTTTTGACTGGGAAGTTCAGTCTGTTAATATTTATTATATTAGCAAAAACAATGAGTCTTTTTGTAAGAAACTATATTTTAAAATGGAAACTGTTATTATGCTAAAAATGCTTCTTCTAAAAAAATTGGCACCCATGTTATTAATGTTATTATTGTTCACATTAAAGTTCAAATAATTTTTTTTTTGTTTTTTTGAGGCAGGGTCTCCCTGTAGCCCCAGCTGTCCTGGAACTTACTATGTAGACAAGGCTGGCCTTGAACTCACAGAGATCTGCCTGCCTCTGCCTCCCAGTGCTGGTACTAAAGGTGTGCGCCACCACACCTGGCCTAAAGTTCAAATACTTTTTAAGTAAATTCAACTCATTTTGAACTGTCTTGGCATAACTTTATTCTTGTTACAATTTTTACTCTTCCATTAATAGCATAAAATGGCATATATCTATTAATTTACAATATGTAGAATCATTGCCTGACATATGCCAAAGTGTTGCCAGGCACTGCCAAACAAATTCAAGTGCCACATTATCTCCATAGCTTCACATTTTAGGAAAAACTCAATTACAATACAATTACTTGATTTCTATTAGAAACCATTTTTAGTGAAAAGCCAAAATAATTATTACACATCAAGACAACATGAAGTTTTGTCTTCAATGTTATGCAATCTGTGATCGTCAAGTGGCTGCTCTCCTCCGGCTATGGCCGCTGTCCTGCTCTCTTAGTTCCCCTGATCAGTCGCCGGTCCGGACCCCATGGCTGGTGAGGAGACTGTGTCAGCGGAGCCGCATTCAGACACAGGAGACCAGGTTCAGTGACGCAGATCTGGTTTATTGCAGGAAGGCACAAGCTTATATAGGGGTAGTGGTCCAATCACAGCACAGCAAGTAGTTTAAAGGTGAGGTATCCAAGGGTGGTGATTAGGGAGTAGTGAGCTCTAGGCATCAGTCTCATGATCTGCCAATGGCAGCAAAATGTCACAAGGCATTCCTAGTGGCTCAAGCAGTTGGGCTGTTGCCTCAGGCCTGCTGTATGGCTGTCAATAAGACTTTCACCCTAGGCTCAGCCTATCTCCCACAGCAATCTACACTAAATCCTTCATTTTGCTTCTGTTAAGATTCTAAAAGTTAAGACGTAATTTTGGTTGAATTTTTATTTTATTTTTATATTTTTATGTGTATGAGTGTATTGCCTGTATGTAGGTGGGTGCACCCACGTCATGTAATGCCTGTGGAGGTCAGAAGAAGACATCAGATCCCCCAGAACTGGAGTGACAGCTGGTTGTTAACTACCACATGGGTATTTGGAACTGAAGAACCGGGTCCTCTGCAATCAAGAGCAGCCAGTGCTCTTAACCACTGAGCCATCATCTCTCCAGTGCCTTTGTTGAAATTTTTGAAAAGTAATATAAAATTATGAATTTCAGATCATTTGAATACGTTAAAACGTCTCTGAAAATGCATACATTGCTGATATTATTTTATGGTAGTTTTGTATTTTGGACTGCGGATTATGTGTTTTCCCTGCTTCTACTTCCTCAGTAGTAATGACTCAGTGAGTAAAGTATCTGTTTATGTTGTCAGTTTCCCAAGTAAACATGTTACCTTGCTTCCTAAAAAAACAAAACAAAACAAAACAAAAACAAAAAACACACTGACCTCAAGTTTAAAGTGCACCTCAACCTGACTAGTGAGTTAATTATGGGAATGTGTATTTATTCTCACTATGTTTTGGTTTCTTTTTTTAGTTTTTAGTTATTAAGGAAACTGTTCTAAAAATCTCTCACTAGGCCGGGCATGGCGGTGCACACCCTTAGTCCCAGCGTTTGGGAGACAGAGGAAGGTAGAACTATGTGGTCAAGGCCAACCTTGTCTACATAGCGAGTTCCAGACCAGCTGTGGCTACAGAGAGACCCTGGCTCTCTGTAGCCACAGAAACAAAACAAACAAACAGAAACAAAACAAAACAAGAAGAAAAACGTCCAACTATGAGTGGAAATTGATCTTTTTACAGCAATGATATAATTTTAGTTATTATTTATATTATATACTTTTTAAACTTATATTATTATTCTCTTCCATGAGGTAATTTTCTTCATCTTTGTTAATCCAATTTCCTACTCTTGTTTTCAATGTCCGTTTCAAATTTAAACAAACGAGTGAGCACTTCGCTCAGCTCGGCAGGACCATGTCATTGGAACGCGCAGTGTTCATTTGAGGAAATTCCTGCCTTACGTGGCTTTGCTTTCACCATCTTGGGATGTGCCTTCTACTTGTCCTGCCCATTTGATGCCCTTCAACAGTGCACTGTCCTTGGACTACAGTTCTGTCCTTCCCTTCCTGAATGCCCTGTTTCTGGCTCATTCTGAGCTTTGCTTTTGAGCAATACAGCGTTCAGCTGGAGTCTCATGTTCAACTCTAATGTACTGAGCTCAAGACTGTTGCTCCTGCGAATGCTCCTGCGAATGTGTCTGAGTGTGTAGGATTTATCATCACTGGATGTTTTGAAACTATCATGCTTATCCCATGGTCTGTCTACCATGGCACCTCCAGTCCGGGTCCTGCCCCAGTTTCTTAAATGAGGGCCTTCTCCAGGTAGGAGCAGCTCATATCCAGAGCCGGAGTGTAAGGATGACTTTCTCTGTTCACTCCTAGAACGCATGAACCTTGCAAAAGCCTTACCCTACAGTCTCTGATGCCCAGGTTCTGTGTGTCTTTTATTACTGGGCTACTGACCTTGACTCTTTCTTCTGATTTTCTCCATCAGGAATCTTACATATAACACTCAAACCCACATTTCAAAATATACATCAGTCCTTAAAATTGTCTTGTACAAAGCTTTAAAATAAATTATGAACAAAATTTTTAATTCTATGAAACCTGGTCTTTTTTCCATTTTAATTTCAAGACATCTTTTTCATTGATTTCTCCTAAGTTTAATCCCAGTTTAAAAAAAAAAAAAAAAGTGCACAGTTGAGTGCTGGTTGTTCGGTTTTTGGTCCACCATTAACTTCCCGTTTCTTTGACAGCTGTAAGACATCCCTACTACACTGGTCTATCCTTCTGGGTCCTACGTTTTTTTCTTGTGACGGCTCATAGTATTTGCCATCGACTGATGACAGGCTTGTGTCCTCTAGACAACATGGGAACAGCGTCAAGCAAGCGCCTGTGTATATCCTCTGAAGTCAGCATTAATTGTTGACATCACTGAGACTCACCTTAGTTTCATTTCTCTGAGCAACATGACTACAAGTGAATTCCCACTTGTAATAAAAGTGTCTTTTAAGAACCCAGGTACCATCATGCATGAGTCTTCCCTTGCTTTTTCCAACAAAAACCAACTTCCACATAGAAAAGCCAAGTTCATGTGATTTCCTAAACAAGAGGTATTGACTAGACTGCTTGTCATCTGGATTAGCTCTGTAGCTTGTGTGAAAAAACAAGTATTTTCTCATTTTGCATTGTTCTGTGGGTGGACGGTTACTGAACTATCACACCATTTTCCCTGACTTGAGTGAAACAGACTTTCGTAGATATCATTCAAATTCACTGTAATACTATAAAGCTGTCTCTGTCAAGATCCTTTGTAGTGCATCAGATAGTCAACACTGATCATGAAATAGGAAAACAAGGATTTAGAGTTCTCCTTGGTATGTTGGACAAACACTATCACATGTTGGACATCCATTGTATGTGAAATTCCAACTAAGAAAGTAAACAGGGTCAGAACCAAAGCTAGATCACCCCCACTTATCTAAGGAAGTGGTATACAACCATGTATTTTTCTGCTTGGTAAACTTACTGCATAGCTGAACAGAAAGGTGGACCCTTACTCCAAACTTTCCCTTTCTTTCTCTAATGTTTTTAGGAAGTGAAGAGCTATGGGTGAAGCTCTTGGTAGGTTAACCAGACTCCAGTGGATGAACTCACACCAGTGGGCACTTGGGGATAAAAATTTTACTCTCTCATATATAGGGGAGGACATCTAAATATGATCAAAATATATTATATAAAATTTCAAAATTTCAAGTTAAAAAAGAGTTCAAAAAAAACTGGAAGATGCAAGATGAGCTGTCACTCAAAGAAAAAGAAAGAACGAGAACGAGAACAAACGTAAACCCCTATCGTATTGATTTGTGGTCCAAATTTTCCAATGCAATGTACATCTAAAACGTCCCTGAATAAATATTTTAATTCCAACTTCAGCCATTTAATATTGTCCTTGAAATATCTGAAATTCTAAACCTTATATTCTAACAAATCCTCTCCTCCAAACAAATAACACATAGTCCAATAAGTTATTCATAACAGTATCTCCCTGAATCTAAACCCTGTTCTTATCCACAGTGGCACACAGCTTGCTTTTATTTTTCCCCTGTGATTTGCCTTGTGCTATTTTCTCCTCTAGAGCGGCTTCCCATGTGTTTCCACATTCCAATGGCCATCCACGTTCTAAAGAAACACTTTGTGTTGTGTGCTTTAGGGTGGATCCATGGCAATTCTATTCCCCCAACCGCATCTTTTCTGCAAGATGTACCACAGCTCAACATTGCAGGCTGCTTGGAGCGTGTGAACAATTTATGTCATGCATGGCGATGGTGTACAATTGCTTCCCTGTGTTAACCTTGCTTCAAAACTGAATTCTGAAATTAATATGACAGAAGTGTCTCTTTCTCTGCCTTTCCCATTTCCTTGATGACAAGAAAACACTGGGCACATATTAGGTATTCAATTAAAATGGGTTCAGGTAAATGGAATTTAGTTGAATTGAAAAATGTCAGTGTAATTACCCATCATGTGAAAAGTGTCAACTTGAGCCTCTTCCAAAGTTTAAGGAGATCATGCTTTCCTATGTAAGCTTTATGTCCAATTTGTTCCAGTTTCAAACCCCTCAACAAAACAAAATTTCTTAATCTATTTGCAAAGTATCCCTCTTTTCACCCACCTTGCCTCTCTGCAGTGATATATCACCCCTGCCTATTACCCCTTTATAGCTGTTTTGCTAAAGTTCATGCCGCAAAGACCTGTAAAAGAAATTTATGGCTCTAGGGATTTCAGCAAATTCTAAATAACCATAACAGGAACATGAATCATTAATTAAAGACACTCGAGTCTCAGTTATAACAGGATTCCTGGCATTTAAGGGCCTGCTACCGTGTAAATTTAAAGTGATTGTGGCAGAGAACAATTTGATGGTCAGAGGTTATAATGAATACCTTAACACCTTTGTCTAGAAAAAGTACTGTCCTTGCTTTAACCCCTACCTTGGGGCTACAGAAACCTTCTTCATAAAATACATTGATGCCTAAATATTTTTGTTAAGCCTTTTTGTTAAGTGCGTTGGAGACTAAAACGGATCCCCAATATCCATGCACCAATTTTTGAACAAAACACTTCAAGTTTTGATACAAATTGTCCACAATTCGACTGCTGCTTAGCTTAATAAAGGGATGTACTTAAAGCCAGGGTACCAACGGACATGCTACAATACTCACGTGCATCTAACCCAGGAAGTACGCTGATTCTTGACCAAGAAAAGAAAAGATGGAGTTTTGCTCACTTTAGCAAAACATAACAGAAAACACTTTAACCCATGAGTAAATTTAGCATTTATTTTGTGCAACCCAAACAGTATTATCTGTAAAACACTGTGCATATTTTTCAGATATATATTCATCCACAGAATATGAATTTGTTTTGTCTCATCCTGGAGCAAATTCTGTCTCATTTCCCTGTAGCTCCGTGCATGCGGAAGGGAGGCTGTTACCCCTCTGCTGTCTGTGGGATCATTCCTTCATAATATGCCCTCATTCTTCTCACATCAGCTAGATGCTGTGTGTGATCTTATTCCTCAAGTAAATTGCAAAGTACAGACTGTAATTTGCACTTGTTTCTGTGCAACATTTGGCACTGGCTTTGAATGCATTAGGTTCTTAATACATATTTGTTGATTAACTAATTAGCACACCTGTTAATTGCAAAGTGACATCATTTGTCATTAACAGACACATAAATGGATTACAAAAATTCATGCAAATTTGCATATAATTAGATTATACCTAAGATTAGCACAAGGGAAGCCAAGCACCCTCTGGTCTAGGCCTCTCCTGATACTTTGTGTCTACCTTGTCGTCACAGTCCAGGCCTCTCCTGATGCTTCCTGTGTAACTTCTCCTCACAGTCCAAGCTTGCCTGCCTTCCTTCCTTTTTCAGCTTTGAGCTGTTAATATCACACTAGTTGTATAATTTCAGCTCCCAAATTGAATAAGACTTTCCCTCCAGTGGAACCCTCACCTTGACAAAAAGCCAAATAGTAATTATTATTCCTTTCAGGGACTGAGCTATGGAATCAAGCTCGCAATATCCCAGGCTCCAGTGCTTAGAAATTTATGTTGTGCTTCCCTGTGTTCCAGCTCCCATCCGTGATCGTATTTCAAGTCCTCTCATTGTTTTTCAATATGATTAAGATAATTCCTTTATGAAGCGGGAAGCTGAGATTCAGAAAGGAACTTGGTTTCCTGTTTTCACATGCTCTTCTCCCCATTTCTTTTCCTATCCTTCTAGCCACACAGAGTGGGCGTTCATTTTTCAATGGTCTCTAATTTTTTTGAAATGCGTGGCCTCCATATTAATAGCAGCAGGAGGTCTCGTTCATCATATCTGGTCACTATGAACCTGATGTTTACAGGGTGGAATGTTTCTCACCCAGGATAAATGGATGTCATTTATAAAATATGCTGCACCCAATAGCAGGCTCCCACAGCTCTCAACCTACATTTTTAAGCAACAATATAAACCATTCCCCAAACTGAAAGGTCTTTTCAAATATTTACTGCCTACCTATGGAATTTTTATTCTGCTTCTGCTGCCATCAATAACCCTGGGCACTCCAAGCTAAGTGTTACCTGTGACCTCCAAGGAAAGTCTGGGGGCTGCAGAGGTGGGTTCCGCCCTTGGACTCACCCTTCTGTGCCCTCCTCCAGCTTCTTTCACAGAAATTCAGGGGGCGAAAGAATTACCTTTTATGTTATTATGAATACTTCTAACCCTTGTATTTACAAGTAAGCTCTTGGTTCCTAAGTCACCTCTCCCTGCGTGTGATGGGGGACTGTGTTTGTTGATGTTCCTCATCAGGTTCTTTAATACCCCAGTCTGTGATCTTGCATCTGACATTTTAATTATATCTTTCCCAAATGCGATTGTGAGTTTTTAGGCTACCTGTCACTGAGACAACTTGATCTGAGCCCACACTCTTGATCCGTAGAGGACGCCAGACGAAGCTCCTCCCTTATGGGAGCTGCACAGTCTGGCCTTTGTTTCTTATGGTACGCTCTTTCAGGTTCACATAACTTGCCTGCGTCAATAGAGGCACAAGACCCCGCTCTTCAAATGGTTTCCATGAAAACTGATAGCACACCCAGGATTTTATGAGCTTCAGCAGCTATCAAAAATTGACAGGCTTGTCCTTCTTTGGCCCTTTCCTCCTTCCTCCTTCCTTTGCCTGGCCTGTTTTTCTCACATCTTTCTCAAAGGTAAGCCTGTCTTCAGGCCTTCTGCAGAATATGTTAATCCCCATCTCAAAATCTGGCAAGAGTTGACCTTCCTTGTTCTACAAGGACTCACCACCCTCCTAATGGGGAGTGGTTCCAGGGGAAGTCTGCATTCTTCCTCAGAAGACTTGATGATACCTGGGAAAGTAGATCTGCATTAGTCTTGATAGTTTCCAGAGCCTTCTTCCTCCCTCAGTTATAGTTTAATTGCTCTGCTCCAAACCAACAAATGGTGATCCTGCACAGATAATTTACCTCTGCCCACATCTGCCACTAGTTTTAAGCTTACCTGGAAGTTACCATTTAAGCATACTAATCCAGTTCTGGACTAAATAGTAAGACCTGCCTCACACCGTCTGCCACTTAATTCACGGAAGTTGTGCTGTGAAAGAATGAATCACAGAGAGTTGGGCATTCTCAAGTACAGCAGTGTTTGGAAAGTGGAAATGTAAGGATTAGAACAGTTACTGATTATTGCGTTTTAATCACTGTCAGTAAGAAACACTTACTACCTGCCAGCTGCAGGCTCTGAATTGCTGATCATCTTTGATCCTAATGAAAATAATGCAGATGGCCACTACGGCTGCCTCACAGAAAGAACATTTACCCACAAGAGATGATTAAACAATCGTTGAAGTATCTGGAGAAATAGAGAGCAGTCTGGATTATCACATGGTTGTGAATGTAAAGCCCCTGAAGTTGACGTATCATGATTACGTATTTATTGTAGGGCTTATTTATATGCACATATCTTTATGAAACAATGATCTACAGGTTGAGGTTTCTAGAAACTTTCCCCTCTTTAGCCATCAACCTAGACAAAGAATCTTCTCAGAAGCCCCTACAGTGCCCCCCATCTTCACATGCATATAGCTTTCCATCCTTGGAAAGTCACTATTACAAAGCATTACAAATTCCTCGTTTGTGCTCATTCTTTATGAAATAGTTACATATTACTAATGAATACAGACTGAGTTTGCCAGGTGGGAACGTCATGTGACTGGAGCATAACTCTCACCTCTGTTAGGAAACAGGTGCACACATTGCAGGACATGAAGGGTCACTTGGACCTTTCTGCTTCCTTCTATGAGTGCATGTAGTTAGCTTTGAGAGGTAATTAATTATGTTACCTTAGTCACCGTCGTTTTAAGAGAGATTCTTTTGGTAACATGTTCTGATACTATTCCCGGGGAGACAAATGTCTATTCATGCAGGCAGGGCAGCAGCCAATCAAAAAAATTAAAAACAAAAGTAGTTCGATCAAGTTTATAGAGGTGAACCACTTATTTGACCTGTTGGGATAATTACACTCAATGGGATTATTACAGGAGCATGGATTAGGGGCTTTTTTTTTTTTTTTTGTCTTTTTGAGGTAGGGTCTCCCTGTAGCCCCAGCTGTCCTGGAACTTGAAACTCACTATTTTAACCAGGATGGCCTTGAACTCACAGAGGTTCACCTGCCTCTGCTTCCCAAATGCTGGGATTAAAGGTGTGCGCCACAATGCCTGGCTTAGGGGCTAATTTTAGGCAGCTTTTCCACTGAAAAGTCCCATCCCAGCTTGAGTGAGGATTCACTGAAGCTATGTGCTGGGAGTCTCAACCTCAGTCAATCTTCTATCTCTGATGAACTCCAGCATCTTTCAAGGCCACTTGCAGGTAGGGGTAAGCGGCTATGTTTGCTAGAACCTCAGATGAGGATCTGACAACCTTCTTTCTATAAGGATGCTAACAGCCTTTGCCATCACACCCAGCTAGCTTTCATTAAATTGTTTGGCTTATTTTATTAGCATGTTTTCAGGGCAATGGTATCGATTGTGCAGGTCACCACTGCAATTCCAGAGTGGTTGCAGATCATGGTTGACCCAGAGGAAAGAGCTTCAGTGTGTCATTCTGCAAGTCCAACTATCTTCTGGGCTGTGTTTTATAGAACACATGGACAACTCTGCCCTCTGCCTCATCATATTCATATATACATATATATACCAGCCTATCAAATACTACTAAGTAATAGTCACAAAAAGTTTGGTCTTGTTAGATGCTGCGTTTACCTCTAAATTAAGGATAGTTGATAGCTGTAAAAAGGTAGATTCTGAGACCTGTGAGATCTCTCAGGAAATAAAGGTACTTGTAGCACAAACCTGGGGACCAGAGTTCAATTCCCAGAACCCATGTAAAGATAGAGGGAGAAAACAAGATCCACAGTTATCCTCTGACTTCCCACATGCACACTGTGGCATGTATATACACATTCATATCATGAATATACACATAATACTTAATTTACTTCCTTTTTAATTTGTGTGAGAATTTCAACATCCATATATGTTTTTATTTTACATAACGTAATTTTTATTTGTTTGACAGTTCCATACATGAGTATTTCATTTGCATTATTTAGATCCTTCCCAGTGCCCTGGAACTCCTCCCAAGTAAAACATGCCACTAGTGCCCCAAAGTAGTTCTCCGTACCAGTCATCTTTATGGTTGTTAGACATTAAAGCTGGGGTTGGAGCATCAATTGCTGTTCTCCCTTAGCAGCTTGCATAGTGTCTTTCAAAACTATGAGATCCAGCCTTTAGTGAGGTGGCTTCCAGGTCATTTCCAGCTCCATCGCTCCAAGTCCTGTGTCTGAAGTATGTCCTGTCTTCAGCAATAAGGTCTTATATTCAAGTTCTGGGAGGCAATCAATGGCTTTGGCAATAGCCTGTTTGATTTGGGGAGTCTCTTACACAACCCTGGGCAACAACTCAGAGGGAGGTTTCTTCTGTCTGGCACTGTTTCTTGCTATATAGCCTTCAGCTATACACATGGACACATGTAGAGATATTGTATGTGTAATATCTAAGTAGACTTTGAACTAATGTATTTCTTTCTGGTTTTTCACAACAGCTAAGAATTATTTACTCTCTCTCCCTGTGTAACTCTCTCTCCTTCCTCCCCAGTTAAAGTACCGCCATTTCCCCATTTCACTGACGATAGAACCAGTCTCCTATGGTCTCCATTCTGCTGAGCTCCTTTCCCGCCATGGTTCCTTGTAGAAGCCTCCCTCTTCCCCTCCCACTTAAATACCACCACTTTACCCCTTTCCCACTTAGCACACCTGCCTCCTACTGTGCCTCTCTCTCAGGCTCCCTCTTTCTCCTGACTGCCTTGCTTTCTGCCGATTTTCCAGGCTCCTGCAGTTACATCAGGAGATGTGCTCACATATAAGGGTTTAGTTTGAAGATTCACAAATGAGGGAGAACATACATCACTTGTTTTTTCTGATTCTGTGTTCCCTCACTTAGTATAGCAGTTTCTAGTTACATCTGTTTACTGTAAATTTCATGATTTTGTCTTTCTTTGATGCTGAGTAGAGCTCCACTGTGTAAATGTAGCACATTTTCATTATCCACTCTTCAGTTGAGGTGAAGGGACACTGAGATGGTTTCCATTGCTTTATTTAAAAAATATTTTATGGTTAATTTTTATTTTATATGTATGAGTGTATTGCCTGCATGTATCTAAATGCATCCACGTTGCGCAAAGCCCACAGAGATCAGAAGAGGCCATAGGATCTCCTGAAACTGTAGTTACAGATGGTTGTTAGTCATCATTAGGGTGCTGTGAAATGAGCCCAGGTCCTTTGCAAGGGCAGCCAGTGCCCTGAACCGCTGAGTCATCTCTCCAATCTTTGCTTCCATTTCTTAGCTATTGTGAAAAGAGCAGCAACAAACATGGACATATAAGTGTCTCTGCGGTAGGATGAGTTCTTTGGGTATATGTCAAGGAGTGGAACTGTATCATATGGTAGGTTTATTTTTAGTTTTTAAGTGGTTTCCACTTTGCTTTCCATAGTGGTTGCATGAGTTTGCATTCCAACCAGCAGTGAATGAGCATTCCCCTTTCCCCACATCCTCTCCAGCATTTAGTATAATTTGTTCTCACGTTCTTTGCCAGTTTGATTGGGGTAGGATGATGGTTTTAATTTTTATTTTCCTAATTACTAAGGATATTTTAAAGATGTTTCTTAGATGTTTTTATTTCTTCTTTCAAGAACGTTCTGTTCAGGTCCTTAACCTTATCTTATTAATTGGAGCATTTGTTCTCTTGATTCTTTGTGTTTTGAATTTCTTTATGTTTTCTGGTTATAAAATCTCTGTCAGATGTTTGGTGAAGATTGTTCCCCCGACCCCCCGGTTGGGGGGAGGGTTCTGTTCACTTCCCTGATTGTTTCTTTTGTGTACAGAAGCTTTTTAGTTTAATGATGTCCCAGTTGTTGATTGCTGGCCTTAATTCCTGAGCCACTGATGTCCAATTTAGAAAGTTCCTTCCTGTACCTGTGTCATGTGGGGTACTGCCTGTGTTTTCTTCTGACAGTTTCAGAGTTTCAGGCTTCACATTGAGGTCTTTGATCCATTTGGAGTTGACTTTTGTGCAAGGTGAAAGATAGGGGTTTAGCGTCATTCAGTTTTGCCAGCACCATTTGTTGAAGATGCTGTCGTTCCTCCAGTGTGTGTTCTTGGCACCTTTGTCAAATATCAGGTGCCTGAAATTGCGTGTACTCATGTTCCGGTTTTCAGTGATGTTCCTTTGATATGCATGTCTGTTTGTGACAGTATCGTGCTGTTTTTGTGACTATTGCTCTTTAGTACACTTAGATCTGGTATGTTAATTCCCCCCCACAATCCCCCCCTCCACCCAGCATTACTCTTTGTACTCAGAATTGCTGTGCCTATTCAGGGTCTTTTGTGATTCTATATAAATAGGATGGTTGTTCTCTACCTCTGTGAAGAATGTCATGGTGATTTTTAATGAGATTGCATATTTAATTTATAGGCTGCTTTTTGTAGGATGGTCATTTTCACAATATAAATTCCTCCAGTCCATGAACATGGGAGGTCCTTCCATCTTCTGGTGACTTCCTAAATCTCCTATGAATATTTAAAATGTTCACTGTAGAGGACTTTAATGTCTTTGATCATGTTTATTCCCAGATACATTTTTTAGGCTATGGTTAGTTATGGGTGTTTCAGTACACGACTTTTCCTATTGCTTGTTATTGGTATATAGAAAGACTTCGATTTTTGTAGATTGATTTTGTAATCTGCCACATTACTGAAAGTGTTAATCATTTCTTGGAGTTTTATGGTGGGATTTTAGGGCATCTCTTAGGTATAATATTTCATCTGCAAAAAGTGATAATTTGACTTTTTCCTTTCTGATTAGTACTCCTTTAATTTCCTTCTCTTGTCTTATTACTCTAGGAAGAGATTCAAGCACTATATTAAAAATAGTGGAGATAGTGAGCAATCTTGTCTGGTTCCTGATTTTAACAGGAATACTTCAGTTTTTCTCTAGTTAGAATGATGTTGGCTGTGGCTTTGTTGTATATAGCTTTACTTATGTTGACGTAGGTTCCCTCATGTCCAGCTCCTTATAGGACTTTAACATGAATGCGTGTTGGATTTTATCAAAGGCTTTTTCTGCATCTATTGAGTTAATCATAGGACTTTTGTCTTTGAGTCTATTTATAAGATTTGTATAATTTTTGACTTACATACATTGAGCCATCCTGCATTTCTGGAAGGAAGCTGACTTGACCATGGAGATTATTCTTGATGTGTGTCTGTATGCAGTTTGCGGGTATTTTGTTAAGAGATTTCACATCTTTGTTCATTAAGGATATTGTCTACAGTTTTCTTTTTTGTTTGTGTCTTTAACTGGTTTTTGTCTAGAGTGATGCTGGCTTCATAGAAGGAGGTTAGGAGTTCTGCTTTTGATTCTATCTGTTTGAATAACTTAAGTAGTATTTGTTATAAAAAGTTTTGTATTAATATATCAATTTCATTATTTGGCGTGGGTCTGTTAAAGCTGTTGATCTCTTCTGGTTTAGCCTTGACGGTGCCCATGAATTTATATATTTGTCTGTTTCTTTTAGGTTTTCAAATTTAATGCTCTGGATCTTTTAGTTGTATGTTGTGATGGTTCCTCTCTCACCTCTGATTTTGTTGATTTATATTTGTTCTTTCTTGTTTTTCTTGGATAAGTATGCTAAGGGTCTATCTTGTTTATCTTTTCAAAGAACCAATTATGTTTTTTCTTTGTATTATTTTCTTTATTTCTATTTCATTAATTTCTTCTCTCATTTTTGTTATTTCTTCTCATCTGTCAGGATTAGGTTTCTTTTCTTTTTGCCTTTCCAGAGTCTTGAGTGGCTATGTTAATTTATTTGTGTTCTTTATGATTTTTTAAAAATTTTTTATAGAAGCATTTCAATACAGCTTTAACATACTCAATAACAGTTTCCAGAGCAAAGATATATCTCTTTCAAAAATGGCTATAAAATTTTTAGGTTCGTTGTTAAATTAATACAGTTATACAGTATTGAACTCAGTATAAGCCCTGTAAGACATAAAATTGAGTGTGTTTTTAACCTTTAAAAAAATCTCCATTTCATTTAAAATATACTGTTTCTTACAGAAAGACTCATTATTTTTTGCTAATAACACTGAGATGTCGGTGCATGTGTCTCTAATCTGTATGTATCTGATATTTACTAGTCATAATTGGTTGCACCCAGATCCTTGGCACCTGTATATGTCTATAAAGTCATCAGGTAGATTTCAATGGTAATGTTTATCACCTATACTAATTAACATGACATAACTTTGTATGCTTCCTCCTCAAATATAATTCATTTTTTTCAATTTGTTGATTTTGTGTGTGTGTGTGTGTGTGTGTGTGTGTGTATCACACAGAATATCCCAAACCATCTTATTCAACTATACACCCACTTCCCAGATGGCACCCTCCCATCGCCTGCCTCCCCCGACTAGAGCCCTTATACTCTGATATCCCTACTACTGTCTGCTGTGTTGTCGGCACCCCCAGCCATTTCCCTCTCATTGTCCATCTGGTGAATCTAGTCAGCCTATCTAGAGGTCTTTGTTTTAGGAAGGTCATCTGTTCCTCATCTAGCAGCAATCAGTTGTCAATATTCCTTTAGATAAGATTGGGGTCTGCTGTTTATTTTCCCAGTTCTATGTTGGGTTATTATCTGTGAGTCCCTTTGGCCACCCTGGCCAACTCAAAAGAACATATCTCCTATCTGGCATTGTTGCTTGTTATGTAGCCTTTAGCTATGCATATGGACTCTTAAAAAATTATATTGGCCCCTTTAAACTTTGGTTATACATTTCTTTTGGGTGTCTAAGGCTGTACAGTTGGCCCAGATAAACCAAATTATTTTTACTCTTAAGGTCATTTGAGGATCTGTTCCTCAGGAGTCACATGGGCTTGGGAGGAGCCCCTGGCTCCTTTCTTTTACCAGTTCCACCTATGTGAAGATAAGTCAAAGGTCTGCTCGACCATGGCTGGCTTTTCTTGGAAGCATGGAGGAAATGATTCCTCTGTGTTGACCCTCCTCTTTGTAGAGAGGACACTAATTCAAGTCCATCTGGTGGGGTCTCCTTGGCCAGGTCTCCTTGGGACAGGTGACCCACAACAGTTACAGGACATTTTGAGAGATGCTCATAGGTCCCCTAGAACTAGTTGACCCAGGAGAGCAAGGAGCAAAAACTGTCCTTCATATTCCTTTGAACAAATTAGTATAGGCCTCAAAGAATGTCTGGTAAACATCCAAGAAGGTTAGTTCCACCAGTCTGGTACTTTTAGTTACTGTGTGCCATGTAGATAAATCTTGGGCAAAGATGAATTATTCTCAGATAAAACTTGCCTACCCATACATTTCTTGAGCTGGTATGTATAATTAGTCAGTAGGTTGTTGGACTAATATGGTTCCCTCTGGTTTTTAAAACTAGTTAGGCATTATTTATCTGTAGCATTGTCTCACCCCGCCATCATGGTTTCCCCAGTTAAGGTGCCCCTATTTTTCTCCTTTCTCCCTTAATAATACCCTTCTCCTATGGTCCTACCTCTCTTGATCCTATAGTTATGTCTGGATACATACTCAATTATCAGGATTTGGTTCTAGGATCCACATATGAGGGAGAACATATGTTGATTTTTTTTTCTGAGTCTGTGTTACTTCACTTAGTATAATAGTTTCTAGTTCTATCCACTGTTCTTAGTGCTTAGGGTTGCTTTGGCTTTCCAAGGTCTTTTGTGCTTCCACATGAATCTTAGGATTTTTCTTCCAATTCTGTGAAGAATGTCATGGAGATTTTGATATGCGTTGTATTGAATCTATAAATGACTTTTGGTAGGATGTTCATTTTGACAATATTAATTCTTCTGTCCATGAGCATGGGAGGTCCTTCCATCTTTTGATGTCCTCCTTAATTTTTTTTCTTTAAAGATTTAAAATTTTCATTGTAGAGATCTTTAATATCTTTGGTCAGGTTTATTCCAAGATATTTTATTTTATTTTATTTTTTGCAGCTATTGTGAAAGGGAGTGTTTCCATGTACCTTATCTGACTGCTTGTTATTGGTATATAGAAAGACTTTTGTAAGTTAATTTTGTAACCTGCCACTTTACTGAACGTGTTAATAATTTTTAGGAGTTTTTTTTGGTGGAATTTTTGGCGTCCCTTAGATATAATATTATATCATCTGCCAAAAGGGATAATTTGATCTCTTCTTTTCCAATTATTACTCCTTTAATTTCCTGCTCTTGTCTTATTGCTCTTGCAAGAGTTTCAAGCACTATGGTAAAGAGAAGTGGAGACAGTGGACAGCCTTGTCTGGTTCCCAATTTCAATGGGAATGCTTCCAGTTTTTCTCCATTTAGAACGATGTTGGCTCTAGGTTTGTTATATATGGCTTTAATTATGTTGAGGTATGTTCCCTCCAGTCCAATTCCCTTTAGGACTTTGAACATAAAAGCATGTTGAATTTTGTCAAGGGCCTTCTCTGCATCTATTGAGATGACTATGTGGTTCTTATCTTTGAGCCCATTTATATGATTTATGATGTTAACTGACATGCATATTGTACTATCCCTGCATCTCTGGGATAAAGCCAACTTGATCATGGTGGTTGACCTTTTTGATGTATGTCTGTATGCGGTTTGTATGTATCTTGTTGAGAATTTTTGCATCTATGTTCATTAAGGATATGGGTCTATAGTTTTCTTTTTTGGTTGTATCTTTACCTGGCTTTGGTATTAGAGTGATGCTGGCTTCATAGAAGGAATTTGGAAGTTCTCCCTCCATTTCTATCTTTTTGAATAAATTAAGTAGCACTGGATGTAGATCTTCTTTAAATGTCTGATAGACTTCTGCTGTAAATCCATATGGTCCTGGACTTTTTTTTAGTTGGGAGGTTTTATATTACTATTTCAATTTCTTTTTGTGTTATGGGTCTGTTTAAGCTGTTAATGTCTTCTTGGTTTAGTTTTGGTGGTTCACATGCCTTTAGATATCTGTCCATTTCTTTTAGGTTTTCAAATTTGGTAGCATATAGGTTTTTAAAGTATTCCCTTATAATGTTCTGTATCTTTCTGGTGTCTATTGTGATGTTTACCCTTCCATCTCTGGTTTTGTTGATTTGGAGGTGCTCTTTCTTTTGGTTAACTGGGCTAGTGCTCTGTCAATCTTGTTTATCGTTTCAAAGAACCAGGCCTTGGATTCTTTGATTCTTTGTATTGTTTTCTTTGTTTTGATTTCATTAATTTATGCCCTGATTTTTGTTATTTCTTCTTGTCTGCTGGGTTTGGGTTTCATTTCTTGCTGCTTTTCAAGTGTCTTGAGTTGCACTGTTAAGTCATTTATTTGTGTTCTTTCCAATTTTTTGATGTAGGCACTTGGAGCTATAAACTTCCCTCTAAGGACCACTTTCAGTGTGTCCCAGAGGTTTTGTTGTGTTGTATTGTCCTTTTCATTTAGTTCCAGGAATACTTTTATTTCTTTCTTAATTTCTCTTTTGACCCATTCATCATTCAGGAGTGTGTTGTTTAATCTCCACGTGTTCATCTGGTGACTGTAACTTCTTCTGGTGTTGATTTTAAGCTTTACTGCATTGTGGTCTCATAGAATGCATGGAATTATTTCAATCATTTTGATTTGTTGAGGTTGGTTTTGTGTCCCAGTATATGGCTGATTTTGGAGAAGTTTCCATGGGGTGCTGAGTAGAAAGTATGTCCTTTGGTGTTTGGGCAGAATACTTGGTAGATGTCTGTTAAGTCCATTTGATACATGGTATTGTTTAATTCAGATGTCTCTCTGTTAACTCTCTTCCCTGTTGACTTATCTAATGGAGACAGTGGGGTATTGAAGTCCCCGACTATTAGTGAGTTGTGGTTAATCTGGGTCTTAATGTCCTGTAGTATTGTTTTTATGAAGTTGGGTGCACCAGAGTTTGGTGACTATATGTTCACGATTGTAATATCTTCTTGATTTATTTTTCCTTTGATCAGAGTGAAGTAGCCCTGTTTATCTCTTCTGATTAGTTTTAGTTTAAAGTCTATTTTGTCAGATATTAGAATTACAGCACCTGCTTTTTTCTCAGTACCATTTGCTTGGTATATTTTTTTTTCCATCATTTCACCTTAAGGTAGTGCCTGTCCTTGAAAGTGAGATGAGTTTCTTGCAGACAACAAAAAGATACAGTTTGTTTATCAATCCATTCATCTAGTCTGTCTCTTTTGACTGGGGAGTTCAGTCCATTAATATTTAAAGTTATTAATGAAAGATGGGTATTGACTCCTGTCATTTTTATTTCCATTCACATTCTTGATATAGCTGTACTTTTCCACAGTTATACGTTCATTGAATTTCTTTCCGCACCCCTTGGGTACAGTCATTCTTTTTTTCATCTCTTTGTATTGCTTCTAGAACTCTCTGAAGGGCTGGTTTTGTGGACATGAATTCTTTCAGCCTACTTATGTCATGGAAGATTTTTCTTTCCCCTTCGACTATAATAGACATTTTGGCTGGGTATAGTAATCTGGGTTGGCATCTGTGGTCATTTAAAACTGAGAATCCTTTGGTCCAGGCTCTTCTGGCTTTCATACTTTGCATCGAAAAGTCAGTTCTAATCCTAATGTGTTTTCCTTTATATGTGACTTGTTTCTCTTTTGCAGCTTTCAGGATTGTATCTTTGTTTTGTACGTTTAGTGTTTTTATTATGAGGTGCCGTGGAGAGTTTCTTTTCTGGTCCTGTCTTTTTTGTGTTCTATATGCTTTTTGTATTTGTATGGGCATGTCTTTCTTTAACTATGGGAAATTTTCTTCTACGATTCTGTTGAAAATCTGGTCCATGCCATTATCTTGGGATTCTTCTCCTTCCTGTATGCCCATGATTCATAAGTTTGGTCTTTTTATGGTGTCACACAATTCCTGCATGTTCCATTCTTGTGATTTCTTAAATTTTTCATACTCTTTGCTTGAGTGGTCCAGTTCGTCCACTTTATCTTCCAGTCTTGGTACTCCTTTTTCCATTTCATTCATCCTATTGATGAGGCTTTCTCCTGTCATTTCTAATTGGCTTTCTAAGTGTTTCACTTCCTTCTTCATTTCAGCCTGAGTATTCTTCAATATTTCTAACTTTTTTCTAAATTTATTCAGAAGTTTAGTCCTATCTTCTTTCAGTTCTTTGACTTCTTTGTGTGTTCTGGTTCTCAGTGGTAATCTGAATTCTTTTATCATGTTTATAAATTTCTTTTGTGTTCCATGTCCTGCATTATTTCTAGGGGGTTCTCATTGTATTCCTCTAGAGGCCTATTGGTATTTGGTGGCGATATGTTATTTTGGTTTTTCATGTTATTATTTTTTTCTCTGTGATTTTGACATGTGAATTTCTTTTGTAGTCTCTGATTCTTGAGTGAGACTCAAGCCTTTAAGTTTTGATCTACTTCTTTTTGTAAACTTTATGTGCCTTTGTTACGTTTTGGGCATGAATAGCTGGTTCATCTAACCTTCTGGTTCTCTCTTTTGATTTTATATTGGAGTGGCCAGATTGCTTTTGTCTTCAGGAGTTCCCACAGAGGCCCAAGTCAGATGAGGATCAGATGCTCTCAGACTTTCTCCTAAGGTCTGGATCCCTCCAGGAAACATGTTGTCCTCAGGAATTTGGAGGTAGGCCTGGCCTGGGAGCAGGGCCCAGGAAAGATGTTTGTCTAGGGCAGCTGGTGGGTGTGCCACCCAGAGAGGGAGGAGGCCCCAAGGACTCCTGGTGACCAGGAGGGAGGCTGGCAGGTTGTGCAGGCCCAGGGAAGCAGAGGGAGGTGAGAGTGAGACCAGGTCCCGAGGGCTCCCGGGAGACAGGCTGATGGGTTGTTCTTTCCAATTTTTTAATGTAGGCACTTAGAGCTATAAACATCCTTCTTAAGAATGCTTTAACGTGTCCCAGAGATTTTTGTTGTGTTGTGTTACACTTTTCAGTTAGTTCCAGAAATTCTTTTCTGTCTTAATTTCTTCTTTGACCCATCCATCATTTGGTAATATATTGCTTGATCTCCAGGAATTTTGGAGTTAATAGAGCTTCTTTTGGTGTTTATTTTAAGCTTTACTGCTTTGTGGTCTGAATGAATACATGGAACTATTACAATTTTTTTGAATTTGTTGAGATGTGTTTTGGTCCCCAGTATGTGGTCAATTTTAGAGACACTTCCATGGATTACTGAATAGAAAGTGTATTTTTTTTTTTTTGGGTGTTGGGTGGAATACTCAGTAGAAGTCTGTTAGGTCCATTTGATGTATGATATCATTTAATTCCTATGTCCTTCTGTTTATTCTTTGTCCATTTGATGTGTTTATTAGAGAGAGTGGCTTACTGAAGTTCCTTATATTACTGAGTTTGGTTTAATCTGCATCTTAAAGTCCTGTAGTTCTCTTTTTATAAAATTGAGTACACCAGAGTTTGGTACATATATGTTTATGATTATAATTTTTTCTTGGTCAATTGTTTCTTAGATTATAACTGAGTGACTCTATTTCTTCTGATTAATTTTAGTTTGAAATATATTTTGTCAGATATTGGAATTGCATTCCCTGCAAGGAGATGGGCACAGTGTGATTTGGGAAACCTACCCCACAGAGGCAGATTCAGGTGGGAGTCAGGTGCTCTCAGGCAGTCTCCAAAGGTCTAGAATATTGATTTTTAAAGTACAGCCTTATAGTCCTCTGGATTTCACCAGGACCTGTTGTAAATTTTCCCCTTTCCCCTGCATTTATCAATTTGGAACTCTTGTTCATTCTTCTGGTTAATTTTGCTAAAGGTGGACCGACCTTGATAATCTTTTCAAATAACCAACTCTTTCACAGATTCTTTGTGTTGTTTTCTTTGTTTCTAAATCATTAATTTTATCCGTGCTTTCATTAGCCCCCCCCCACTTTCTTATATGTTGTTTGTTCTATGTTTTCTAAGGTCTTTAGGTGCATAATTAATTTTGTTACCTGAGATGTTTCTAATTTTCTGGTGTAGGTATTGATGCCACCAATTCCCCTCTTGGGTCTGCCTTTATTTTGTCCTATGTTTTCTGTGCTTTCTTTTCATTTTCATTCAGTTCGTGGAACTTTTTACTTTCTTCCTTGTGTCCACTTTAATTCAGTAGTTTTTTAGCTTCCGTGAATTTGTGTAATTTTTCTCTTTTTTATTTTTGTTGGTATTTAACATTATTCCTTTGTGGTCAGATAGAATACAGGATGATATTTCAAGTTTTCTAAGACGTTGTAGACTTGCTTTGTATTCTAATATGTAGTCAATTTTGGAGAAAGTTACACTTTCTTGGTGTATGTGTGGAATATTCTGTAACTGTTTATTAGGTTATTTTCATGTGATTTATGGTGTTATGTAATTGCTACTTTTGTCTGGATGACATGTCTATTGGTCACAGTGGTGTATTCAAGTCTCCCACTCTATCACTGTGTTGACGTGAACGGGAGCATTTACTTGTTTGTGGTGTATATGTGTTTGGGATTGTACTTGATGGATTTTCCTTTAATGAGCATGAAGTGACCATCCTTGTCTCCTCTGACTAGTTTCAGGTTGCCATTCTTGGGAACCATAACCTTGGCGTATGAATCTGTATACTAGATACAGTATCTTGATTATTCTCATTGTTTCGATGAAACCTAGGCATTCCGACTTGTGGTGATGGCGTTTCCTTGTACAGCTAGGTGATCACGTCTTTGTTGGATGGATATTTGCACATTTGTTTACTGTTTCTCCAACTTGTCAGATGGCCTAGCTGAGTAGTGCTTAGTGTTCAGTTTTGGGGCTGGTTGATGTTGGTGTGCAAAATGGGTGTAACAAACTGATCTCAGTTAAACTAGGGATAGGTGCAACTTTTAAGTTAAGGTTCAAAGATTGAAACCTCAGGGTCCTGGAATTGTTAGCAAGAATGGCTGGGTAGTTGCTAGGTGAACAGGCTGGCTGATAAGTCAAATTGGGAGCCTGACAGGTATGGGGTCACAAGGATCCTAGCAACCCATGCTAGCTTGAGAGCTGAAATAGTGGTGTGCAGTAAGCTGTAGGAAAGGGAGCTCACCACAGCTGGTCTGAGAAAACTCCCAGGTCCTGGGGCGCACAGAGGTCCATTCTTTCTCTCCAGGTCCTTCAGTACTCTCAGTGGTGTTCCTCCCCATGTCAGATTGTGTTTCTTGAGCTCCTCCACATAGCTCTAATATGCATATGAGTATAGGGCCTCTCACTGGAATGTGCACAACCCACCAGGGGCTGTATCCCTAAAGAGACTGACATTCCTACTGCAGCTGTGAACTCTGTTAGCTAAAGCATCAACCAGCCTGCAAGGTGTGCTCTTTAATACAATAGTGTCATGAAGATTATGACAGAAATCAACCACTTTCTGACTGGACTGAAGGCCTGCTCCACAGGATGAAATCACGCCTTATACTGTTAATTGGGCCAAGAACCCATGGCTAGAAAAGTCATAATTCTGAGGGAAAAACTTACTATTATTCTGCTAAATGTAGATAGCTATTATTACCCATCACCTAAGTATTTATCCTCATACCCATAGATTAGTGCAGCTTTTAACCCCTTATTAGATTTTTTTAAGAATGGGAATGGTCCCACCAGTGGAATTGTTGTTTTTGATGGTATTGGATCATCTTGATCATCTCTCCATTGTGTTTGTTTCTATAAAGGGGTGTCTAGCAGACAGTCTCCTAGGGTGACTATTCAAATTGACCATGTATGCTTTGGAGGTAGTACAACTTTTGAAGACTCATTTGTGCACTTTCACAGCATTTAAAATACAATCCATCTAATATTAGTGATATTTCAAACCTTCTGGACTTCCCATAATAAACTGAGTCATATAAAATCATGAGGAATTTATCGTTTTTGCCTCTTTATCATTTCTACCTTCCATACTTCACATTTCTGTGCAGATCTCCACCCTCACAGCTTCTGTTTTATCGTTTCTGGCTTTTCAAACACTACTGAGAAGAGCTGAGTCATGAGCCACCTCCTCGCACGGTCCCCAGTCCAAGCTCTCCTTCCATATCCTTGCTTATGTGCTTGTCAGTGAATTTGCAGAGACCTTTAACCAGGTCAAGAAAACTTGGTCTATATAATTTTTTTTCATAATGTTAATCTGCTCCTACAAGTAATTTTGAATTCAATAATTTTCTCTTATGCGTTTGTATTGTCATGTCAATTATCTTTTCAATTTTGAAAATATAGCGCATTTTATCAATTAGTTTTAAGTGTTCGAACTGATTTTATATTCCTAAGATTATTCCAAGTGGTAATTGAATGATCTTTCACTCAATTTGTGTTGTTACAGGAGCTCCTATAGTTTAATTTATTTGTGTTGTTTGCAGTTTTTCTTTAACTTGAATTTGCATACAATTTTACTCAAAATGTTTAAATAGTTCTATAAAATGGATTTTGGAATGTACCTTTATTTATGTTCTTTATTAGAATTGGCCTAATATTGGAGTAATTTCTACTTTAAATATTCAGTAGAAGTTGAAGGCATAGTCATTTGGATACAAGCATGTGTTTCTATTGCTTGATGGACATATTTAACATTAGATACTCATTTAAAAGTTGCATATGTGGGTGGGCATTCCACTTCTGCCCATGTTTTATTCACTACGTTTTCAAATCTAGTAGTAAATTTACTCATAATGTCCTCCTAGGATGGTGAGACAGTTTGGTGGGTAAAGGCACTAATTGCCAAGTCTGACGACTTAAGTTCAATCCCCAGAACTTCATGTTAGAAAGAATGAACCGACTCTTCCAAGTCATGCCCTGCTACCTACACCAGCACCACGGAAGCTCGCCATGCCTCTCCTCTACCAGAGGATAAATAGATATAAAGTGAATAGAAAACATATGATGACCTGTCGGTCTTTGTTAATAACTGCAGGAACAAGACTGGTATCATTATTACTGGCATAAGCCAAAGAATTTCTTTTCCTCTCACTCACTCTTACTTGAAGTTTATGGATCTATCCATCTTCTGACTGAGCAGTTCAGGGTTTCCTAAGACTATATACTACTATAAATACTTCCAATTTACTGATTTATGCTTGTATTTACTATTTATTTCTTTTCATTTTTATTTTTTTATTTTGCTGCTTTGATTCAAATGTCTTGAGATGAGTGGTTAGCTTGTTAATTTAAAATTTTTCCCTCTTTTCAATATAGTCTCTAAATCTATAATTTATTCCATGTTTCTTATAATGTTAAAAACTTACTAAATTATCAAAAATGATCTGGCTTTATAAAAAGCAAATGGGGGGCTGGAGAGATGGCTCAGTGGTTAAGAACACTGATTGTTCTTGCAGAAGACCCAGGTTCAAATCCCAGCACCCACATGGCAGCTAACAACTGTCTGTAACTCCAGTTCCAGGGGATCTGACAGCCTCTTCTGTCCTCTGTGGGCATCGCATGACACGGGTGCACTTACCTACATGCAGACAATACACGCATACACACAAAATAAAATAAAAAAATGATAAAACAAAATATTTTAAAAAGCAAATGGGCCATTATCAGCTCTATCCAGTTTTGTTATTTAACAGCTGCCCTAAGGAACTTAAAACTGAGCCAAAAATTGGGAGAATTTTTTCAAATATATCTGATGAAGGATTTCTACTTAGAATATGTGAATTACATTTATAACTAGCAATGAGAGAATAAATGGGTTTTTACTAAGAGAGCATACTTTTTAGGTAATGCAAATGCATTATTTGATTGTTGCTGTGTTTTCGTGGCTTACAGTGTCTAATACATTGTTAACTATTCAAATTCACACAATTTATTCATTGACTAACAAATTTTGCATTTTAAAGATGCCTAAGACGAAGTCTTTTTCGTATTGAAGAAAAGCTGCTGCTTGTCAACTTTCTGGAAAGAACACTGCCTCTGAACATCACATGAATCACATGTTTGCAAACACCCACATTGCCAACATGGGGTGAGCTGGCTCACCAACCCTTAGAAAAGTGTCTGGTCAGCATGGCCATTGCCAGTGGAAATCCTTGGCTCTGTCTTGCCAGGCATCCCAGTGTCTTTGCTTCCTTTACTACATTTGAGTTGGATCCAGTGGCACAGACTTGAAATCCTTATTGTGTGGGCGGCTGAGACAGGAAGATTGTAAGTTCAAGTCCTGCTGATCTACAGAATGAGTTCAAGACCTGCCTGAACACAAGCTTCTTTTTCATGTAACACTCTGTTAATTGGAAGGCTGGACAAGTTTTGCCCAGATGGATCTCATGTCATGAGTCTGTCTGCTTATGTCCTTGTGAATTTGGAAGCCAAGCGTAGACACGTAAGTAGATAGACTCATGCCATGAGATCCATCTGGGTGAAATGTCTGAGTTAAGCCCCTTTCAAAACTTCTCCCTCATGGTCTCTCCCCCTAAACACTGCACACTTCTCTGGAATTTCATTGGTCAAGGAAATTCACAAGATGGGCTTAGATCCAATGCTGGGAAAGGGACATTGCTGTTTAGTGGAAGGACGTTCAGAGTAGAGCAGTCAATTGTGCATAGGTTTATAGCATTTGTCAGAAGGAACTGCCATTTAGTTGGGATAACCAGAATGTCCTGACAGAGCATGTTGTAATAGGAAGATAGTTAACTGATGACAACCCCTTTCCACCTCGAGAAAGGATCAGACGTATTCATCGCTGTCTGCCGTGCTGGGAGACACCCCATAGTGCATGACACTTAATGTCTGGTCCCCATACTTGTGATGCAGAGAGCCAAATAGATGTAAACAAGCTTTGGAGGAAGAAGAACCAAAGGACTTTCTATAGCGCCCCTCACCGATTGTCTTCTTTGGAATTCATATCCACTCAAGGAGGAGAAGAGTCAGAATGTGGGTTCATTTGGCTTCCTCAGCAATTTCCCACACTACCCCTGTCTATAGATGCCCTCATGACAAAGGCGTCCGGACGTCACAGATCATCAGACGACTCTAGGGTGTTGCGGTTGCAGTTCTGACAGCCCTGAGGTGCAGCTTCGGGACCACGGAGGAGGCCTGCATTTTTGCAGTTATGCTGCAGACCGTTTCAATGATCACAGAACTCAACAAGCGTTCTCTGAAAAACCGGCAGGGAATTTCACAGATGTGAAGCCTGACTTGAAACTTCTCAATTCATTCTGGGCCCATGAAAAGGAAAATTCACCTTATTCAAAGAAGAAATTTTAATATAATTCCAAATGCGTCTGATGTCTTATCATTGATCATATATCACTAATGTGACACTGTCCACAAGAATTCTGCAATACACCATCTAGGATTTATCTGCCTTCATAGACATTTATTTCATAATTTTCAGTCTTTACCACGGTTCTATATCTAAACCCATTTTCAGAAAATTTACCACGATATTCAAAATTTAATAGACTTGTGATAGGACATGCTATATCTATCATTTATGTGACATCTCTTAAATAGAAGAGACAGAATATTATAATTTAGGTAACTTTGGACCATTGTCAATATTGTGAGAGTCTGTTGGAACGTTCTCGGTCCCTTGTCCTTCACATAAAATTGTCCTTTTATTCATTTCTGCTCTGCCCGTGACTGGCAGCTGATTTTGAAGTGTGGGACCATTATTTGTTTTCTTGGATGTTACCATTTATTGCAAGGAGGATAAAATCAATGTGACATTTCCAGAACAATGACAGATGACGATAGCGAGTGTTCTTTAAAGGCAAGAGACTAAATTTTAAAAATGTCACCCGCTTACTATGTCAGACTTTGTCAAAGATAAAGCAGTAAAACTTATAGACATAAAAACTAATAATATTTCACTGTATTACTTGTAGATAAAAATGGTATCCTCATGTTGCGATAGGTCTGCCTAAATGCTGCCTTTTCAGAAGCTAACATAACTGCAGCTGTAAAAAGCCCGGGATGTGGGCTCCTCACAAAGCACCGATGTTTGTGGATATGGACTGGTGTGTGCTTGTGGGTGCACACTCGTCCCCAGCTGCGATTATGTGGAATTACAGCATTAGGAATGGGAAGATACTGTTTACATCATTCTTATTTATCTGTGTTTGCAGGACTCTGGGCAAGCTACATACCCTCTGCTTTCATGTGATGTTTTAAACACAAATCCACCGAGTTAGCTCACAGGTTCAGTGGAGAGGATAGACAAATAGCTTAGAACAACACCCGAGAAACAGCTAAGTTATAAATATAGCTATTATGGTGGCTTTTACTATAGGCAGTCTTTTAAAATGATGTAATATTATCACTTGTTCATACACACAGGCTCTCACAGTGCTTTTACTGTTATTTCTATTATTTATATTTTCTAGCTTTTCTTTATTCTTATTGTGTAAAGTACCTGGTTTACACTTAACCTTGTGTTTCAGTGAAATAAAACTGTGCATACTGTGTAAACACCAGGAGAGGGGAAATTTGCGGAATTCTTGTGGACAGTGTCACATTAGTGATATATGATCAGTGATAAGACATCAGACATATTTGGAATTATATTAAAAACTCTTCTTTGAATAAGGTGAATTTTCCTTTCCTTTAGAAATAGGGTCTCTGCTGAACAATGTATCTGAGGAGGAATCTAGAAAGGAATTTTGCAGTTATAAGTCATAATTTATCTTTAGAAAGTCATTTGACATGTGAAAGAATTAAAACATGTTATAATTTGGAATTCGTTGTAATGATTAACTGCATTTTGAGAGACCTAGCAAATCAGCAGGAAATTCAAGGGAAATTTGTCAGATAGGGACTGTGTCTCTCTGCCAGACTGAAGTGGTAGTGAGGGGAGAGAGGGTAAGACAGGGGCTGCGATCTCCCGCAGCTTCTCATCTTTCCCTGTGAGCAGGTGCTGGAATATGTGTTGACAGCTACCACCTCATAGAGCTTTTCCAGCTGTGAGTCTTGGGGATTTCCCCAAAGATGGGATGTTCATTTCTCTTAATTCCACGGTGTTCAGAGGCTACTTTTCATCTAGCCAAATCTACAAGCAGAAATTTTAGAAAGTGAACAATGCTTTTGGGTATCATGTGAGTTTTTGCTAACATTTAAATATGATTGATTAATGAAATATCATGTGTGATATAAGAACTGAGTTTATATTCTATCCCTAAATCTTAGGAATTTTGTAAATTATTTGATGTCTCTGTTTCTGCTCCCCAACCTAAGCAATATTGATAAAATTCAAATATCTCTGGGGTTTCTGAGGATTGGATTGTTACACACAGATGCACAGATAGACTGGCAGAACACACACACACACACACATACACACACACACACACACACGCACACACATCCTGTGATGACTCCCAGGAACAAGCGGTCCACGGTGTGTGTCTGCTCCTTAGAATGAAGGCAGGTAAGAAGGACTCAGAGCTTTTGTCTCATTGATGACCATGTCTGAGTCTGGCCTTGGCAAGTAAGGCCCCAAGCAGAAACTTACAGCAAATAAAAAGGATAACAGAGTTTAAATCTCAAGTATTTCGTCTTCTCCGTTTGGACCCACATAGGAATCTCTGTCTTCTGGTCATACTGGTCCAGTTATGAGGTAAAACTTGAGGTCCAAATAGAAGCCTGATATTGTCAGCAAGATTGAAAAATATATGCTTGCTTCAATCAGAAAACCTCCAGAAAAAGCAAGGTTGGATACAATTTAGCAGCTTCCAAGTCATACTTATGTGCTTAGAGAAGAGCCATATCATCTTGTTTGGAGCTCAGCCTAGTCCCTTCATGGAGACACAATAAAGTGGACAGTAAAGGTGAATGCTGAGTGAGTCCCTGAAATAACCAAAGTGCGACCTGCCTGGACTTGGGATGTGGACGAATGACTTCGATGAGGAATTCCAGGGGTCTCTGGTCTCTGATGAGAAGAAAAATCCCAACCTGACAAATCCTAAGCAGTGTGTAAGGGGAAGCAGAGCACAAATGAAAAACTCCAAGAAACACGAGTATATTCTACCCCAAACCACATGCAAAGGAAAGACGGGGCCTTACTCTGGCCCATCTGTGCATAAAAATAACAGACCACAGAAAATCTACTGAGACATGACTTCTTTGGAATCTAGGTCAGATGTGTCATGTGAGATGGATGAATGCATGGGGCTTTCCATATGTTAACATGAAGTTGGTGAGGGAGGGCATAAAAGAGAGGTAGAGGTGGCGGAGGGGTGGTAATGTGATCAAAACACAGTGTATGAAATTCTTGACTCAATAATTTTGTTAAAAAAACAAATGATCATTCCTTTCTGCTTGCTCTTTAGAAGTAGTGTCTCTGCTGGACAAGCTGGTATCTAACTTGCGATGTGTCTGAAGATGACCTTGAACTCCTCATCTTTCTGGTTCCACCCCCAGTGTACTGAGATTCCAGCACACCCAGCTCTCGAAGGCCTAATCCTTGCCCGTGACTCCTGGTGAGAGAAGAGGAGAGAACCGGAAGATGAAAGATCAAAACAAGGAAAGGAAGTTGGGAAAATCTGAGCTGTCTCTGGGCCTTAATCACCTTCCAGAGACAGAGGCCTGTGTACACCCTGTGTACACCCTGTGCTCCACATGATGGTCAGAGTTAGGCACAGACATAGGCCAGACAAAGACCATCTTCAGTTAGCTCACTAGTGAAAAGGTGCATAGTGTGTGATATTGTCCCGGATGTGGTGCGTAGGGCTCATTTTGGATCTGTCCAGTGTCACACTCAGGAAGGATTCTGGATTTGATAGATTTTCAGGAGATTAATTGAAATTCAGAGGGAGTGATAATGTTATTATGACGTTTAGATTTTATGGTAGTTGCCAATGGCAACATCTAGATAGAGCCACCCAGGTTCTAAAAGAAGAGCTCTAGGTCTTGGAATGTGGACAATCAATAGCGTCCATGACCTTGGCAGCTGCGCTCTTGTGAGTCTTCCAGCTGCGGTTCTCCACGTAGATGCAGAAAGCGACTCTGTCCTTTTGCTGCCCATGGTGGACTGAATGGTATCAATAAAGGATGTGGGGCTGACTCCATCCTCAAACCTGAGGATGTCGGAACCGGGTACAGGGTAGTGCAGGAATGAATCTTGTCAGGATTATTTCAGCTCAGGAACTTGAAGTGGGGTGTTCATGGTGCATCTTCAGGGTATGTCCTGAACTCTGACTACAACTATTCTAACAGGACAAAGATGGGGAACTTGGTCCCACACAAGGTAAGGGAAGAACACAAAGGCAGAATCACCATGGGGACGAAGAATGGCGGGTGGCCCTGCCACTGGCCATGGAGTTACCAGCAGACAAGCACGGTAAAGAGAACCCCTGTCCACACCGTGGTTTGTGCATCCTGGCCCTGGCACTGTACGGGAACACACTGCTTTTGTTTTAATCACCACGTTGCAGATATTTGTTACAACAACTCTTGAAATCTTATTCACTGTCCTGCTCTTCTGAGTGTAAGCAGGGGAGCTGCAACAGGCCTTTGATGACATCTCCTAGATGCCCAGGCACAGATGATGGGCACAGTTGAATGCCACGTTGTCTTGCAAACTGCATCAGAAACGCTCCTTGATGGGCTTCCCAAATGATTGTTAATGACTCCCCGCTGTTCCCGCTAGGCTGAGTGGGGTCTTCCCACCCGAAAGTCTACAGCACACAGGTATAGTTCTGTTTGTAGACAATTAAAGTGATCAGAATTAAATGACAGAGGCCAGAAAGGAACAAGAACACAAAGGCAGAATCACCATGGGGACGAAGAATGGCGGGTGGCCCTGCCACTGGCCATGGAGTTACCAGCAGACAAGCACGGTAAAGAGAACCCCTGTCCACACCGTGGTTTGTGCATCCTGGCCCTGGCACTGTACGGGAACACACTGCTTTTGTTTTAATCACCACGTTGCAGATATTTGTTACAACAACTCTTGAAATCTTATTCACTGTCCTGCTCTTCTGAGTGTAAGCAGGGGAGCTGCAACAGGCCTTTGATGACATCTCCTAGATGCCCAGGCACAGATGATGGGCACAGTTGAATGCCACGTTGTCTTGCAAACTGCATCAGAAACGCTCCTTGATGGGCTTCCCAAATGATTAATGACTCCCCGCTGTACCCGCTAGGCTGAGTGGGGTCTTCCCACCTGAAAGTCTACAGCACACAAGGTATAGTTCTGTTTGTAGACAATTAAAGTGATCAGAATTAAATGACAGAGGCCAGAAAGGAACATGCCTGCTGCCTTCTAAACCACAGCCTCCCACGTGCCTAACGGGCCTGACAGCAATCCACCTGCACACTGTATGACTCATTCTTTTGTCTAATAAGTGTTTGCCTCACCTTTCATTTCGCGAGTACGATAGTCTCATCCTTTTTTGAACCACACACCTAGAGTGCTAATGACTGGGCTTTTGGTGAATGAAAGCTCATCTGTCTTTTCCACATTGGAATGGGTGGGGTTGAAACAAAGTAGGAAGATGTGTCAGCAGAAGCAGCGGCCAGAATGCGGGAAGAAGGACATTCGGACAGTCAGGACCTGGCTGTGCATTGACTGAATGCTCCCCAGGAGCACCCTTCCTCAGCCGGTACTTACGGAGCTATGCCGTACACATAACCTG
>NW_008337322.1:1325610-1340331 GCF_000622305.1 Nannospalax galili | reverse complement strand
AGATGATTGATAGATGATGGACGGATAGATAGCCAGATGATAGATAGATGACAGATGGATAGATAGACGATAGATAGATGGATAGGTGATAAATAAATGATAGATAATTGATTTATAGATAGATTGATAGATAATTGATAGATGGATAGGTAATAGATGATAGGTAGATGATTTACTGATAGGTACCTAGATAGATAATTGATGATAAATAGATGATAGATAGATAGATGGATAGAGATAGAGACAGACAGATAGATATATAGATAAATGATGGATAGATGATAGATAGATAGATGACAGATAGATAGACAGATAGATGGACAGAGACTAGATGATTGATAGATGATGGACGGATAGATAGCCAGATGATAGATAGATGATAGATGGATAGATAGATGATAGATAGATGGATAGGTGATAAATAAATGATAGATAATTGATTGATAGATAGATAGATTGATAGATAGATAATTGATAGATGGATAGGTAATAGATGATAGGTAGATGATTTACTGATAGGTACCTAGATAGATAATTGATGATAGATAGATGATAGATAGATAGATAGATGGATAGAGATAGAGACAGACAGATAGATATAGATAAATGATGGATAGATGATAGATGATAGATAGATAGATGATAGATAGATAGACAGATGACAGATAGATAGACAGATAGATGGATAGAGATAGAGACAGACAGATAGATATAGATAAATGATGGATAGATGATAGATGATAGATAGATAGATAGATGATGGATAGATGATACAGACAATTCTGTTGCTGTGCCTGCTGTGCCAGATCTTCCCTTAGCCACGTGACTTCCTTCAGAACGGCACCATAGCCCTGAAGAACACTTTTAGCTATCATCTGCCATTTCCACTCAGCTTAGACTTCCTCTCCAGACCTGTGCCTGCATGGCTGAGATGAGGAGAGGGATGATTTAGTTTTCTCACATGATGTGATTGTGTGAGTATGGGTTCTGGGTGTAGGCACAACTGTTTAATTTCCCTTTTCCTCTGGTGCTATTGAGGACACAGAGTGAGCCTCCAGAACACACTGCAGGGTGTGGACTTACTGCTGTGATATGAAGCCCAAGGTCACTCATGATCTACACGTGGTCACCCGATCACTTTTCAAGAGCATTGCATTGTTGCTTCACTTCGAGGAGTGACCTTGCATGTTGATATGTGACTACATATGGAGAAGCAGGGAAATTTCCTCTAAAGAGCTGCGAGTCACAGGTCCAGCAGTGCAGGTAAGCAGAGAGTGCAATTCTCAGGAAACCCCTAGTTTTTCACCCAAAAGCTTCCGGGTCAAGTTTTAACATACAGTGACAAGGTTTGACAGATGCAAAAAGGTTGGACTCTTCATTACCTGGTGGAGACGTAGTTGTTTTTGTTGTTGTTGTTGTTCCAAAAAATAGTCTCCTTATTGGGGAAAAATGACATCATTTCATCATAAAAAATCAATGAGCCAAAGAAAAAGAAGGAAGGAAGACAGGGAGAGAGGAGGAAGGAGGGAAAAATGAAGAGTAAGGGAGACTGGGTCATATTTCAGGAAAATGATTCCACTTACACTACCAACAACACGTGTTCTTTGAACATCTTTGAGGTAAAGTTTTCACAAATTGTGCAGTTACTCATTTGATATTCCTGCTTTGAATAAACCCATTCCTCAGCCACTAATATTTGTTCTCTATGCAAATTATATTGTCTGGTTTCATTTTATTTGCTGTTCCAAATCACCCGAGACCCACCATGACCTATTCAAAGACAAAGGTTTCGCTGAGTTTCTAGACACTTTGGCCTCTCATATGTGACAGTGGTATTAGTTGTCTTGTTTATTGATGAATAGCATGTTCTCAGAAATGATCTCAACATTCTCAAAATTTTATAAAAAATCAGAGCCTCCATAGAACCCAGGAAAAAGGAGACCAAATCTTCTGGGGGAAAACACCACGTCTTTCCCAGCTACCCCCAAAAGGCCTGCTATCCAGTCACTTTGGAGGGGGAGATGTGAGCTGGGAAGTCCTTTCCTTGAATGGCACAAGCCTGCTACAGAGTAGACTTAGTGGTCTTCCCCATCCCTGATTCCACCCTGAATCCCACTTGTTCCAGTTAGCACGTGTCACCAAAGTGCACTGGGTCAGATTTCATTATCTTTGTGTCACTGGGAAACATCTGAGGAAAGCCCTCTCAGTGGAAATGCACCTCTATGTCTGGCTTCCCGTTTTCCATACTGACGTCATAACCAGCAGAGGACAGATGCTTCTCATGAATCACCACGTCCAATAGCCACTTACTTCAAATCAAACATTCATCAAAATAGGAAAATAATTTAAGTTTCTCTGCTCATCCCTCCTTGACGAAGATCCTCACAAATCAGGACCAGATTGTTTTATTGGAAATTGTGTCTCCACTCTCACCAAAATTCTGGCTGAAATCATTCTAGACTTAACATCATATCCTTCTACCTCCAGTAATTGACTAGTAGATTTCCAATCTGTTAGAATTTCATTTATTGCTCTCAAGAGAAGCAGATTGACATAGGTATCAGAAAAGGACTCACAAAGACTAAGGAGCAAGTGTTGATGATGTGATCCCTGCTGTTTGCCCAACTTTGACTGGAAAGAGCAACTTCACATTCATAATGCAAGTTTAGGGGGAGCTGCTGTGAGGAAGTAGGACTTTTATGTAATTACTGCTCTATCTTGGTCCACATGACCAGATGGCTAAGAAGGGACAGGACATGATGTTCAGATTTATTGACAACCCAGGTCAGGTTGCAGATTTTCATGAGGGTGATTTGGTTGTGTGTATTTTGAGAAGCTTCCAAAGCATTCTAGTAAGCATTGTGTGTGTGTGTGCATGCGTGTGTGTGTGTGTACGTGCATGCGTGTGTGTGTGTGTGTGTGTGTGTGTGTGTTGGAGGTGGGATGTCTTTTTATCACCAGTGGCCACATGGGGATCTGTTTATTAATTCAGTGAACAGGCTTCACTTTCTCTGTCTTGATAATCCCTTTTCCGTTGTTTATTTTGTTACGCTTGTTTTAGAATTGGTTAATAAGTGCCTATATTTTGAAGTTTCCTACTGTCTCAAGCATGTGCCATTTTGTGAAGAAATATTCTGAGACTGTGCTCTTTAATATTTCTTTGACTGAATAAAATGGATTTTTACATTCATTTTAACTTTGTTTCAAATGTTATTTGAGTTTTTTGATAATTTTTATTCCTAGATGGGCTTTTTTGTTGTTTTTTCTTTTAAGGATTCTCATTTTACTACATACAACAAAGCATAATATCAAATCCTTGAGACTTATTCAGATTTCCCTTAGGTATGGTTGGGGTTTTTGCTGAAAACTTGGTATATATTTATACTCATATCAGATATAATTTATCTCTTAGTTTCTAATTTTGATGTGCAGGTTTTAAATTTCAAGCTTAAGAAATAAACTATATGATTTTCTTTTTTAATATTTTCACACCAATGTAATTTTCTATTGTAGTAATAATACTATCTTATGCTTTAAAATATAACAGACCTTGCATATATGATTTTTCTTCTGCCTCTATCATTCATCTGCTCATTACTGGTGCTCATTTAGAAATAAATTCTACGAATGCTATGCAAGTACTCATTCAGCTTTGTATGTGCCTTCTGATACCATTGCAGGAAAATTCTCACTAACAAAGCAAATTTATTAAGGTCAGATTAGAAGTCCTGCACGCTCATATGACCGGCATACTACACCTCCTTAAGGTTAGTGTCAAGGCACTGCAAACTTCAGCTACTGACAGAGCATTTGGGAAAGAAAGAACTTCCACATGACTGCAGGTTGTCAAATTCTTCTCCAGATGGTGGAGTGACAGTGATCTGTTTCAGGGACGGGTTTCAACCAGTTCACCTGACTCATCCTCAGAGCCGCTGGCTGTGGGAAATCCTTTCCATATTTTGACCCTTTCTCTTCTGTAATGCCTTAACTTTCCTCTTAGACAAAGTTGTAAGTTATCAAGAACCTGTGTTATTGTTTTAAAATTCCATCTGGGGCTGGAGAGGTGGCTCAGCGGTTAAGAGCACTGGCTCCTCCTGCAGAGGACCCGGGTTCGATTCCCAGCACCCACATGGTGGCTACGAACCGCCCTTAACTCCAGTTCCACGGGAATCCGAAGCGCTCTTCTGACCTCCATGGCATTGCACGACACAGGTACATTCACATACATGCAGACAACACACTCATAAACATAAAAATAATAAATTAAAAAAGTGTATCTATAGTTTCAAAGTCTCTTGTACTTTTAGCTTAACACAGTCATGGGTTCTAGTAATAAACACACATTCCTTTGGCGGTCCAAATCCTTAACTTTATAACTAGAGTATTTCATCAATTCCCTAGCCAGGAACAGTGGCACATGTCTTTAATCCCAGCACTCAGAAGACAGAAGGAAGTGAATCTCTGTGAGATCCAGGCCAGCCAGGGTTGGTCTGCACAGCCAGTTCCAGGCCAGCTGGGGCAGTGTAGGAAGACCCTGTATCAAAAAACAAAAACAAAAACAAACGAAAATCCCTGTAACTACATTGCTCTAATATCAAACCCCTTATGTGTTCTATAATTCTAATATTTCAGTGAACTCACTACTACAAACACGCACAAAATGTAGAATCCAGGACCAATTCTGAACACTTCTACAGTCATGCTACTTACCTTAAGCGTCATTTTCATAATGAATTCTCTCTCTTCATACCACAAGGCATCACAAGTGCTTGGCTAATGTTGTTATTGTTGCCCAAGCAAAAGAGCAATTCCATTTTGTGGTAGAAAGGATTGCAAAAAATTAAAGAGAAAATAGTGGAAGATAAATTGGTTTACATTGTCAGCCTTTCGTTCTTTGTGAAAACTTTGTATAAAATCAAAGTTCAAATAGGACAGAACTCCCATCAAGAGGTTTGTATTTTTCTATTTCAGTCATGATCAGGGGATATCTATTCACAGAATTCTCTAACAAATTACTGTCTTATAGAACCACTGAATTTACTTCATGAGGAAATAATCTTCGGCTTTATTTGTACAAAGTATTTTTCCCTGAGGTTGTCATGTATAAAAGCACATGATCAGAAAACCATTTGTATTAATACCTACTATCTGAGATTATACTGCACATATCTTCAAAATTGTATATAACAGACTTAAGCAGGTTTTTTTTCTTATTTTTTCATGGTAAGAACTGTACTATTTCTTAAGTACAGTGGTTCAAGCAGCTGGTGTGTTACCATTAAAAGTTTGTATGAGTTACTTTTGCAAAGCTGTGAACAAAAGAACTGAAGCTCATAGTTGAGTTTCAGATCAGGTTTCTTGGTTCTCTGTCCTGGGGCAGAATAGTGCAGGGCCAGGAACCTGAGGAGGAGGCTGCTCCCCTTCTGGGGGACAGGGAGCAGAAAGAGGAAAGGACTTGGAAAGGTAAAACCTTTAAGGCACCCCACCCTAGTGACTTAATTCCTCCAGTTTGGTCCCACTTCCTGAAGTTTCTAGAACCTACAAAAACAGCACCACCATCTAGGAACCATGAAGCATTCAATACAAAAGATTGCCAGGGACATTATATCCAAACTATAAGTAGTTTTTATTTATTTACTTTTAAATGTGAATTTTATGAGATGCTTTTTGGAGTCTATCTTAAGGGGTATATTTTCCTGTTAAACTTATTAACATGATATGTTAATAGAATTCACTTCTGTTTTTTAAGTTTAAAATGTCTTTGGTCATAGTGTATCATCTAGAATGATTAATTTATTTGACACAGTTTTATTTGGGATTCTTGCATCTATCCAGTATTTGCTGTCACCTTATCTAATGCATTAGCTAATTGTTGCTTAACCTGAAAGAAAAAAATATGGAGAACAGTTTGTCCTTCTAAGCTCTGGAAAGGTTTAAAGCCCCTGAAAGTTATGTAATTCATAAAACATTTATAAGATTATCATTAATGGAAAGAGACACCACTATTTGATACAACATGTAAGGGTAAAGTGGTCACTGCTATTAAAGTATAAAGTTTCACTTTACCTTTTTCTCTAAAATTTTATTAATTTAAAATTTTTTAATATTTATAGTTGTAGAAAATAAGAGGTTTTCATGTACAAAAAAATGATTTGTGAGTCTTAAAATATTTACATAGTCAAAGCTGCTTCCTTCTTAATCACGTTCACCTGTTAACACACTATACTTATCTATACTTATTTCAGACAAACGCATCACCCCCTGGGCTCCTGAGCATAACGGTGTGGCGGTCCTTCATAAAGATATTTTTATGTTTTGTGGAGGATTAGCTTTTTTCTTTGAAATGACCTTCACACACTCTTGTTTTGGGTTTGTATATATTTTCATGTGTGTGAGTGCATATGTATGTTTATTTATATGCTTTTGTGTGGAGGACCAGTGTTGCTGTCCCGTGTCTTCTTGACCACTCAACAGCTTTATTTTATTGAGTCAGGGTCTCTCGCTGAACCCAGAGCTTGTTATTCAGCTAGTCTTAGCTACCTGCTTGCTCTGGACAGCCCCTGGCCTGGCCTCCTGAGCATGGGGATTGCAGACAGCTGTCACCATGCCTACCCAAGCTCTATGTGGTTGTGTGAATCCTCATGCTTGCCTAGCAAACACGTTCTCTACAGAGTCATTTCTCCAGCCTCTCTGATGTTTCGGGTGCCAGCTTTTATTTTCTTATCCAAGGGTGTCAGCAGGAACTTACAGGGGAGCAATGCAGACACATAATTCTTCCTAAAATGGCTTAAAGCAGTCTGAATGGTAATATTAGACATTACAGTCTTGCAGTCAGACCTCTAGAATAATAGACAAGTTAAATCAAGCAAAAGGTACTTGTAACAGAGTTCGTGTTGTTAATATTAAAGAAATAAAAGTTGAGACACGACACATCCTGATTGTGGTGATAAGATAGTAAAACAGCTGCATGTTCTAATTGTTGAAATACACTCAGCATTGTGAAAACACCTATTCTATGAAAGTTGTAGAAAATATTCTTATTGTTTGGATGTTGTATATTTTAATTTGTGAATCATCTTTCAACTCTTCTGCTTATTTTCCTTTTTTAATTTTATATTTTTATTAAAATTGAGTATTTTTATTATTTTTATTTTTGTTTTAGGAAGTCATTGACCTTTTCCCAGACCACTGAACCCTCCTTCCTTCTTCTTGTTTTCTAAGGCATTTTGTGTTACATTTTCTTCTTCTACTTAGTGAGCATGAATAAAAAAATAACTTTTGTTTAATTCAATATCAAAGACATAAAAGATTATTTACTGCTTTGCAATGAAAATTTGTTTCTATTTCTGCATAATTCTGTAAGTTATTAAATAGAGCTAGTTGATATGAACCACCTTTGGGGCGATTTCCTGCTTCATCATCTTTAGCTTAGTTTTACGTGTTTTCAGAATTAAAAATTCCCTTGTCATCTAAGATGTCAAGTTACCACAGGGGTTATTTTGGGCAAATGCTTCAAGCCCCTGTTCTTATGTTTTCAGATAAGCTTCTTAACGCCTATAATACTGAATAAAACAGTGAGTACAGATTAGGCAAGAAACAAGCTTACTGCACTGGGATGGTGTTCATTCTGGTCTGCTACCTCTGATAGAGATAACTGCTTCTTTATTTCAATGTTCAGTCTTTTTTGTATCTTGAATAAGGATGTCGGAAGGATATGACAAAGTTAAAACGTGGTTTAGTTAGGTACTTGGAAACCTGACTGTACATGACTGTGTGTCATTAATTGTTGGCTTTAAAAGCCACAGATTTTGTGCATCTAAGTACTTAAACTCTGAGACTACATTCCAAGTTCAAGTTCACTTGTTATTCTCCAGTGTCTGGTACAGGGCAGAGAGTGTAGCCAGCATTCAGTTGATGTGTTTGAGTTCAAGGGACCAAAGCAGTTGGAAGATGGTAATTTCCTGCTAAGCATTCAGACTCAAGTTCCCTTCAACTTAGATGAATAGGGAAGGAGAGTCATTACTGTCTCCGATCTGTTTTTTTGGAAAGCTTGTGAAACATATCAGAGTTTCAACCCTGTTCCCAGTAGACAAGAGTATAGATCACAAACACATTCTATGCCCTTCGAGCTATGCAAGGATCCAAGGCTGAAATAGGCCCCAAAGGCAAAACTAACTTCTCATTTCCAGTGGCAAACAGAGCCAAGAAGAAGCAGATTAGCCACAGGAGGTGGTGCAGCAGTGTGACTGGCCTCTGGAGAAAACTAAATTCCTTTCCAAGCCTTGTCAATCATGTTCTAGAAAGCTGTGTCTGCCCTTCTTAAAAAGCAAAACCAACGTATGGAACTCTGTCACATTTGGCTCCAGAACGACCAATTTTCTATGAGTTTTAATGTTTGTACTTCAAGCAAATAGAAGCAGCCTTAAGATAATGTTTTATGCGTAACTTCCACTTTTCTATTACTTCAAACACAACTTGTAAAAATAACACAAGAAAACTTTTCATGCTTTGCAAGACAACTCATTTCCATTTTATCTCATTTTTCTGAGGATCCTTTGTGTCTCAATAATTTGAGATAAAACAATACCATAAGCCACTGGCACTAAATAAAGGCACATCATCTTCTATTACCAATATGAGATGATCAAACTTCAAAAGGCTGGTAATGATGGGGCAGAAAGATTATTAAGAGCCAGAGTTGGTGCACGAATGTAAGGAAACAGGTTTTCAGTCCCTGAGAACTTGCTCATCATATGATCCTACAGCAGTGGTGTCACATCCACAAGTCCCCTGCTGACTCAAACAGACAAAAACCCAGCATAGACTGGGGAAATGGGCAGCAGGCCCCAAGCTTAACTGAGAAACTATTGGCAACTGATTACTAATGGGTGAGGGAGAGTTGGTCTTCTTTGAGGGAGTGTCTCTAGATAGGCTGACTAGACTCCAGTGGATGAACTTGCACAGAGTGACATCTGGGTACAAAAGCTTGACCAGATAGATAGGCCTTAACACATATGACAGAATGCATAACATCTGAGGGGGAGGAGCTATTGGGCATGCTGATGAAGGAATAGGGCCTAAATATGTTAAGATCTATCATATGAAATGCACAAAAATTCAATGAAAATATTCATTACAAAGGTGGCGATGATCACAGTCCTCTCCTTTGCATTCACGAGGCTCTAAGTTGCTGGGCAAAGCCTGCTGTAAGGGTTCTGGGGCTTGCTGTCCTCTTCTTCTCCATGGGTCTCTCTCTTTCTGAACTTCGAGTATTGTAAAGGGAAATCTCACAAGGTTGGAGCCTCTGCCGCCTCGGCACAAGTAGATGTCAGGATCACACTGAGGACGGGGTGTTTGAGAATGCAGGCTCTGGCCTTTACCAGGACTCACTTCCACAGAAGCGCCATGTTGCTGATATTGTTTTAATGACTTTATTAAGATGAGATTCCCCAAGGTTCTTCCACAAAATGGTGATTTGTTTTTCTTCCTTGTAATAATTAATTGATTCTTCTAGAGATATTTTGAGACTATAGAACATCTTGAGTTTACCAGGATTTTCTATTACTTCTGTGTTTACTGGAGATAGGCTGCTAAGGAAAGGAAATTCCTTCCATATTCCCATTATCCATCAATGTGGAATCACTGTTTTCTGCTTTAATCAATTAGATCACATTTGTTGTCATTATTATTTATTTTACTGATCAAAATTCCCTGTATTCAATCAATGTAAAACACCTCAGGTCAAATGGTGCCTAATCCTTAAAGCTTGCTCCTCAATCAAATTAATTATAATTTAAGTAATTTTCGGGCCTTTTAAAAATCTAACAGGTGTGAACCCACTGATATTGACATTTTTCTTCTATTTACTAGGACTTGAAAAATACTATAAGAGGGGCTGAAGAGATGGTTCAGCAGTTAAGAACACTGACTGCTCTTGCAGAACACCCTGGTTTGAATCCCAGCACCCATATGGCAGCTAACAACTTCTGTAACTCCAGTTCCAGGTGATCTGACAACCTCTCTGTCTTCCATGGGCATTGCACAATACTTGTGCACTTACATACATGCAGGCAATACATGCATACACATAAAATAAAAATAGTAAATAAAATATTTTTAAAAACACTGTAAGGATCATCTAATTTGTTAATGCATACTACAGATATTCCAAAGAAATCAAACATATGAGTTGAATTCTCTAATCTATTAATGGTCTGAAACACCACTCAAACTGAAACGGACCCAAATTACGGAGCTAATATTTACAGGGATAAATTCACAGATTTCCTAGTGCTTTGCAAATGTATCCTTAACCATTTCATAATTTTGGTGTTATGGTACATAGTAATGATTTCTACTTCATTTTCAAATCGTCTGCTCCTGGTACATATGAGTAAAATTGATTTTTGTATTGGACTTCTGTCCTGTGACCTGCTCAATGTACTTATTTGTTCTGAGTAATTGCCTTGTAGGTCCCTTGAAAAGGCAATCCTGGTCTTTGAAAATTAAAGGTTTGCTCCTTCTTCTCCTGCTTCCACCTTTTATTTTGTTATCTTTCCCCACAGGCCTTCCAGAGCCTTCAGGATAATACAAAATAGATGTTGCAAGATTAGATAACTTTGTTTGTCTCTGACCACAGTGGGGGAGGGAAGGCATGCTCTAGTCATTGTTTTTGTTTGAAGATCCACAACAAAATGTAACTGGGTAACAATATTTAAGTCATGTACATGGTCTTATGTAAAATTTTTCCATCGATTTTTTTAAAAAATTTAAATTATCCTTGAATTTCGTGACAACTTTTGCTTATTCATAAGGATCTGTTCTCTTCCAATATTGGCATATATAAAATGCTTACACTTTTTGAACTCACATTTAAATTGTAAAATATATTGATGTACAAGCATCTTTTGTGCCATAATTTTCTCATGAAGTATTTCAAAAACCAGGCTGACCTGCCTCATTTTACAGAATCCTCCCTGTAACAAGAGCCATTGAAGCATAATGCAAAAAAACCACTTGTCCGAACAGTAGAGATATTATTTTCAGTGTTTAATTAGGGCTCATCTATGCGTTGCTTAGTTCCTAATGTGCATCTTTCTCCTTAAGTCTCCATCCTGATTTCCAAATTTAACATACCAGACTATGAAAAGGTTTACCATAAAGTTCAGAATTCCCTCTGCCAACCCTCGCCTGTCTTCTCCAGTATTTTCTGTAGCAGGTCAAAGGAGCAAGCCAGTAACTTTTGTTCCTCCAATTCTGTGCTGCAGTTCCTGTTTCTGGGTTCGTGCCGGGTTCCCTCAAGGATGAACTGTGACCTGGACCTGCAAGCCAAACAAACCCTTTCCCTGCACGTTGGTTTTGGTCAGAGTGTTTTATCACAGCAATAGAAAGCAAACTAGGAGAGAAATTGGAAACAGGGAATGGGCTATTTCTGTGAAGGAGATGACCATGTTGTTTTTGCGAGGATTGTGGAAATTTTTGGAACACTGAGTGCTTGGAGCTTAGTGAGCTGTTGTCACGGAGCTTGAAACTGTTATGTAGTACAAAAACGTGGATGACTGAGGCCTGGCTGTAAATTTCATAAGAAAGCAAAGAGTTTATTAGGGCAGATTATCTGTGTGTATTTTGGATTAAGATCTGAGGACATGAAACCTTGTGTGCTTTACTGGGGAAACTGACACTTGTTGGATGGAGTTGAAAACTGAGCTGTGACCAAGGAGAGATCATCACTGAGGTGAAATGTCTGGGAAGTATTTCCTCAGGGCCAGCACACAGAAGATGTATTCCAGGGTTCCAAGGATGCATCTCAAGCTAGAAGACAAACTTGGTAATGTGTGAGTTTCCCACCTGGTGCTGATTTTAGCAGCACTGAAGGTGCAAAGTTGAAGGGGCCATGGAGAAAGGCCATGGAGGAAGGAAGCTCAGTTCTGGCACTTCAAGAGGCTAGAAGAGACCGCAGGTAAAGATGCAACCCGAGTTGGGATGAAGACTCAGGATTACAGGGACCTGGAGAGAAGCTATGTTTTGGCATCCTGTGAGGCCCGCAGAGGCTACTGTAGAAGGTGAAGCCTCATTTACAGTGGAGGTCCCAGCATATTGAAGATACCAGGACCGTGGAAGTCCCACCAAGGACAGCAGCACGTGCGGAAAGGGACGGCGAACCTACAAGACAAGCTATGTGCCTGGTTGTGTCCTGAGAGGCACTTGTTCCTCCGAGCGGCAGGGCCTGCTGCAGAGAACTGGCTGCAGAGAGTTAGCTACAGAGAGGGAGCTGCTGAGAGTTAGCTGCTGAGGGAGGAGCATTGGCGCCATCTAGGCAGCGGCTTCCTGGAAAAAAATGGCCCCAGTGCCTCCCCCGCATGGACTCGAGATGGGGCATTTACCGACCTAGCAAACGGAGACTGTGGGCAGGCACGGAAGCAATCTGGAACAGCAGGCCGCAGAGCCACAGAGCAGAACAGGGCACCCGGTGCTCATCTTTTGTGGGGCAGTAAGTGTTCACCTTTGTAAGTTACTCTATTCCCCTACCCAGGATATAAACTATGAAAAATTCAGATGAAGATGTGTTATATGGTTTGTCTGATAGCACCAGGAACAAGGGCCCCTAAGAGAACCAGGGTGGCAATGGTGGACAGTGATGCTGATGAAATGGAACTTTCCAAGTCTTTTGGAGTCAAGATAATGAGGAATCCCAGACATCAGACACTTAGCTATTTATAATGTTCAACTTCAGTTTTGATTAAATCTGGTCAGATTGTGCCCTGCTTCTTCCTTCCTGATTAAAAAAAAGAACAGTATGCAACTTTTCTTTTTTAAATTTTATAAGAGAATTTTAGGGGCTTTAAAGTTATACACTGAATTTTTAAAGACTGTGGGACTTTCAAAGATGTACTACATTATATATTGTATTTATATTAACATCTTGGGGAGAAGAAATGAAATTTTATGGTTTAATAATGATTTGTTTGTGTGCTAAGTTGATAAGAAGTCAGTTGTGCTGGATAGTTTAGTTGGCAACTTCACAAACCAGGGAAGAGGGAACCTCAACTGGGAAATTTCCTCTACTGGACTGGACTCTGGGCATATCTGTGAAGCATTTTCTTGATTGTTGAGTAATGTGGGAGGGCCCAGCCCCCTGTGAGTGGTGCCACCTGTGGGCTGATGGTCCTGGGTTGCATAAGGAAACAGGCTGAGTTGCAGCATTGAAGCAAAACCGTAAGCAGTGATCCTCTGTGGTCTGTGCTTCAGCTCCTGCCTCTGGATTCCTGCCTTGAGATTCTGCCCTGACATCACTCGGTGACGACCTACGACCTGGGAATCATAAACACTTCCTCCCCAAGTTGGTTTTGGTCAGAGTGTTTAATCACAGCAATAGAAAGAAAACTAGAACACCTATACAGGACAGGAATTATGTAAAATTGATAATTCTTGAAAAACTGTGTCTCAATTCCTTCCCACTCCATGGATGGCCCTGAGACTCATCATTCTCCAGTGCTGTTTCTCACTCTGTAGACTTTCTGAGGAGCATGTCAGATTCATTCCCTGAGATTAGAGTTGCAGGAAGTTGTGAGGCACCCAACATGGGTTTTGGAAGCAGAACCTGGATCCTCTAGAAGAATAGGAAGTACTTTTAACCATGGAACCATGTCTCCAGTCCCTGGGCCCTAGTCTTTTAAAACTCCTGCTGCTTGTTATATGTGTAAAGTTTTCCCAATCTTGGCCTCTCCTGTGGTGTTTTCTTTATTTCCTAAACAAGGTCTTTAGAGCTATATAAGCCCTGCCCTGCTTCTCCTTGGGATAGAGAGTTCTTTTGGGCATGAGCCCCACTTGAGGCACAGCTGTTAAATGACTCCTAATTCTTGGACCACACTATGTGGTGTTCCTCTATGCCTCATGGTTTCACAGTGATTGTACCAGGAATTCCTGATTTTAAAGTGCATCTAGGTACATATATTTGTGTGTATATAATATGTAATTTTACAGTCGACCATGGTTTTCTTATCTATTAAGGTAAAAGACTAATGTTTAGAAATAGAGCTTGGCCAGGCATGATGGCACAAGGTGTTTTTGTTGTTGTTGTTTGTTTGCTTTGTTTGTTTTTTTTTTTTTTTAACTGTAGAAATCACTATGTAGACCAGACTGGCTTCCAACTCAAAGAGATCTGCCTGTCTCTGTCTCCTGTGCTGAGATGAAAGGTGTGCACCACCACACCTAGCCACAGTCAGGAAGCAGAGAGTGATGAAGGGTATGTTTAACTCATTTTCTTCTTTTTATTCAGTCTGAGACCCCAGCCTACGGAATGGTGCAATCTGTATTTATAGTAGGTCTTTATTATTTTTATTTTATACATATGAGTGTATTGCCTGTGTGTGTGTAAGTGTATCCAAGTCGTGCAATGCCCGTAGAGGTCAGAAGACAGTGTCAGATCCCTAGGAACTGGAGATACAGATGATTGTTAGCCACCATGTGGATGCTGGGAATCAAACCCAGGTCCTCTGTAAGAGCAGTCAGTGCTCTTAGCCACTGAGCCATCACTCCAGCCATGAATTTTTTTTCTTGACTACCTATATTTTCTCTGTGACATTCGGCAATGTTTTCTTCTTCTTTGCCCACAAATTTTCAGTGGCTTTAGTAAAGAGAAATAGATTGAAAAAAAAAAAAAAAAAAAAAAAACTAAAACTTTTTTTTTTTTGTGTATGAGTTTTTTGGATGCACAAATCT
>NW_008337322.1:1322637-1325378 GCF_000622305.1 Nannospalax galili | reverse complement strand
GATAGGGTGAGAAAACAAATTTATCCACCATTTTAGAACAATAGCTGGTTGTCTCCCTTAGCTAAAGGTGGGCACTACAGTATTGGAGACCAAGATTTGAAGTCTTACATCTAAGCAGCACTTTCTCATTAAGAACAAAATTATCAATGAAAAATAATTGTCTAAGTGACTTTTTATATAGACTTAAGCCTAATGTCTGGGAAGTGTAATCCCTTGAACTCTTAAGGAAGTATACTTATCACTTTCCTCTTTGGTTATACTCTCCTTTTGTGTGTTTAAGACCATACAGTTGGCCCAAATAAATCAATTTATTTTTATACTTAAGGTCATTTGAGGATCTGTTCCTCAGGGGTCACATGGGCTTGGAAGGAGCTCCTGGATCCTACATGAAGGTAATCAAAGGTCCTGTTCATCCATGTCTGGCTTCACTTGGAAGCATGAATGAGATGTTTCCTCTGAGTTGACCCTCCTGTTCGGAGACTGGACACTGGTTCAAATCCATCTAATGGATTCTCTATGTCCTTCCTGCACAAGAGGAGAGGTGACTCACCACATTTACACGTCATTTTGAGAGATGTTCCATAGTCCCCTGGATCTTAGTTGACCTTGGAGAGCAAGGGGCAAAAACTGTCCTGTAAGTCCCTTGGACCACATTAGTATAGACCTTAAAGTATGGTTGTTAAACATCCAATAAGGTTAGTTCCACCAGTCTTATACTTTTAATTATCATGTGCTATGTAGATAAGGCTTAGGTAAAGAACCAAATATTCTCAAATAAACTTTGACTAGATTTATATTTTGTTCCTTAAACTAGTTGACTAACGTATGACCATAGAAATTTTAAGATTATGTGTATATTATTTTTGTCTCATCCTTTACATATAACAAACCTAAACAGACCTTCATTACTTGCTTAGACTTTCTCATTTTTTCTATTTTGTAAAATGACTCTATTCCCATATCATTTTATCTTCTTTTACATTCTCATTTTTTAAAATAATTATGAGACATAATAGCATTAACAAATAAATTATCTGTTGGTTGTGAAACTTCCTGTCCTGGGAATATTAGCAATACAAGGTTTTAATCACAGCACTCTAAAGGAAGAGGCAGGCAGACCTTTCTGAGATCGAGGCCAGCCCAGTCTGAAAAACTATAGCTTGTTACAATTGGAGACATAGCATTAAGCATGATGTCTTTCAGTGTGTCCTGGGAATCTGGCTTCTGTGTGTTATCTTGCTGAAACCAGGTTCGCACTCTTATTTTGATGGGAATTTGCTAAAGACTGAACATTGTCAATGGACAGCACTTTCTTATATCTGTATACGTTTTTATGAAGGTCTTCCATACTATTAAACTTGAAATAGAAGTTCTACCTTATCACCTACATAACGACACTGTTTCTAAGTCTTTTCTTCTTTGTAACTTATTTGACTTACACATTTTAAGAAGGTAAGAAGAGTAATTGGTTGCATTTACCATCTTGACCATAAAGAATGATGACTACTATTTTAGATTCCCATGTAGCAAATATGAACCCCAAAATATTATGTTTCAGAGTTCACAAATTCTAATATAAAAGCTTTAAAAATGAAAGTACAGTCTATATACTATGCACTTATTTTAGGATGACCCAGAAAAGCCTATCTTCCCAAAGCTCTATTGAGTTAAATATGACATGATATTTCAGCTTTATGTTCCTCAGAATGTTTTGTCAGTCACAGCATTTGTTTATCAATATATCAATATTAGCTTAATTACACATGACTCAACCAAACTTTTAACTGAGTGAACAACTTGAATGTTGACAGAAGGTCGTAAAGGAGTCTTTTGTTACTAAAACAGACTCTATGTGACTACCTGGGGGAGTGGATCCTTGGGGGAATGTGTACACAGTCCTTGAGAAGTCAAAGGGTCCTTTTGTGATAGAAATTAAAAGCATCATTTTCATAGACATTTGAGCTTCTCTTAGTTCATTAGGTATTACTTCTTCAGACAGGTTTGACAGCTCACATTGTAATACCTGCTGATGTCAGGTGTGGTGTCTGCGCTTGATGCCCACTGCCCCTGCAGCAAGCCTATGGGACTGCTCTTTCAGGAATGAGCCTAACCCACATGGGTTTCTCTGTGTTACATTCTGATAAAGTGCAACTGACCCTCAGGAACTGATCAAGTACACAAGACACATGGGCTGGGCATTATCTAGAATGAAAAAGATAAACCCTTTCCTCTGAAACAAAGTTTAGCCAGGACTCCTAATGTGGGCACAACTTTAAACTTCTGAGTTTGACCCAAGTGTTTTATGATTAGATTTCCCATCATATATGAGGCAATGCCAACTGGGTATGAACATCGTTTGGGTTAAAGCCTACATGGGAATTCAGTGAAAAGCTGTGATCACAATGATTGACTGAACTGAATGAACATTTTCTGATTGACTGGTTGACTGATTTATTCTGTCTTCGCATAGATATTAAGCCAAATAAAAGAGGATTCTGTCGCCCTAGGCAAATGAAATTAAATTACACCGAGGCCTCTTTGAGCTTAAGACCTGCATGGAAAGGTAATGATTGTAGTAACTTGTGAGAAGCCATAACTCTGTTCACTGAAATCTTTACCTCTTACAGAGGTAATATTCTATAGTCCTAGAGTTATTTGTTTAATTACCAATCTACCAAAGGTTTTCATGTGTTACCTTTTTTCTAATGACAACAAACTGTGCTCATGTGTATAATCGGATA
>NW_008337322.1:1314736-1322477 GCF_000622305.1 Nannospalax galili | reverse complement strand
GCTCATGTGTAGATAATCGGATAAAATATTAATAAAAAAGCACAATTACTTAAAAATGTTAAAATGAGATGAAGATGAATTTGATTATGATCCTGTGTCAAAGTAATTGGTCTTTAATTTTGAACCCGTTCATCATTTTCTAATTTATTAAGATAAATTAAAATTTGTAATTAACACGATGGAAAATTAAAATAATTAAAGTTAGAGATACATAGATACAAACGCTTTTGAGAAACATCATCAGCTTGAAAAGGCGCACTGCAACCACAGATGTGTCCCTTTAGGATCTTGCCATTGGCTTGTGACGTGCAATAAAAACATGATCGAATGGAGCATTGCTTTGCTCCTCTTTGCAGAGTCCTGGGGCCCTGGGTAATACCTGGGGCTTTCTTTTTAGAAGGGAGGGGTATAGAGAAAGTGTCTTACTAGGTAGCCCAGGCTGGCCTAGAGTTCCTAATTCTCATGTTTTTACCTCCTAAATGCTGAGATTACAGAAGTGCAGCACCATGGCAAGCTAGGATTTCCTCTTGATGCTCCATTCTTTTCTAGAAGTGAACAAGGTCTGCACACATCATCCAAAAAATAAGAAAATGTGTGGCAGGGTCACTCCTGTGACCTGAGCTGCTGATCATGCTCAGTCAGCAACACTCAGAACTGAGAGCACCGAGACAATGGGGTGTCAGCTTGGCTGAAGTGGGTCTCAGCAAGTCTTTCATGAGGAATGTGGTCTCAGCAAGTCCTTCATGAAGCGTGCGAATTTTAAGCCTGTGATATCGTACGGTAACAGTGAGATGTGGTGAAGCCATACTAGTCCAATATGGACCAGAGTGAGGAAGGTTGTGGGAAGGTCTGGAAGAGATAAAGATGCCCTTGGAAAGCTTCTATCTAGAGAGAGTGGGTGCAGAACAAAGCGGAACTCAAGCAGGGGCTCCACTGACACATGCTGTTTCGACTTGAGTTTTGGGTGATTGTTTTAAAACTGGGACTGTACAATCTCTCTGACCAGCTCAGTATATGGAAACCTGGAGCCAAAATGTTTTATTCATGAGTGATTTTTTTTAATAAACTATAAAAATGTAAAACAATAAAAGTGATATATACCTAATAATGAGTGAGTCAGTAAACCCACTGGGCAGCATTGCTCTGCAAGTGCAAAAAAAATTGACTTTGTGTAACAAATTGCAGAATTATTAATCCTGTTTGAAACCCTTTTTAAATCACACCATTTACTTTAATTCCTACTAGTCTGACCATTATCATACATTATTCATTTTCTTTGTACTTGTTGGGAGGGGGAGTGTTAACAAATGTGTCCCCTTGAACTCTCAAGGCCTCCAGAAAGTTGAGGGGGAGGCCCTGACCAGCTGGCGAAGGGACTGTTGAGGGGGCTGTCAGCTGCAGAAGGCTCTTTGGCTCCTTGATTGGCAGAAACCTCCAGGTTTCTCTGGAAGTTTGCACGATGTGGGAGAAAATGTTAAAGCTAAGCCAATGACTTCTCAACTTGTTTATCACCACCCTGGCCAAAGATGAGAAATTATCCTCCTTGGAAAAGATTGCCCAGGTTAGCATCTTACAAGTCAACTCTGTTTAAGGGCAGCAGCAGCAATCCTCAAAGAAAACTCCCTGAACTTAGGTTAAGAATGTTGTACTGGTTATTGTGGTCAATGTGACACAAGCCTAGACATATCTGGGAAGAGGGAACCTCAGGCCTTTTAAGGCTGTGCCACCCCTATGCTGATGGCCCTGGCCTGTATAATAAAGGCATCCAAGCAAGCCAAGGGAACAAGCCAGTAAACAACTTTCCTCCACGGTTTCTGGTTCAGTTCCTACCTCCAGGTTCCTGCCTTGGCTTCCTTCAGTGAAGGACTTCCTTCAGTAGGCCAAATAACTCTTTTACCCCATACTGCTTTGGTCTGTGCTTAATGCAAACTAGGTCAGGTTTGGTGCTTGAGGTCTTGTGATGTACCTGGTCATGTTTATGTGGAAGACTGTGGAGGATTCAACAGTGAACCATGGTTAAAAGACTCTGTTTTAATGAGACCTTGGTTTAAAGTTCTAAGTCTTTTAAAGACTTGAATTTTTACAGTTGTGCTGTATTTTACACTGTGATAGTAACACAAACTCTTGGAGACAAACAAAGGAAAGGCTATGGTTTAACAGTGGCACATTTCTGTGTCAGTGTTGAGAAGGGGTGGATTTCGCTATGCATACCTGGGAAGAGGGGACTTCAGCTGAGGAGTTTCCTCCATCAGATTGGTGTCTAGATATCTTTGTGGGGCACTTTCTTAATTACTGCTTGGTGTAGGAAGGTCTAGCCTTCTGTGGAAGGTGTCATCCATGGGCAGGTGGACCTGGGTATGTATGAAATTTAGCTGAGAAATCCAGGAAGTAGCATCCTCCATGATCTCTGCTTCAGTTCCTGCCGCCAGGTTCCTTCCTTGCGTTCCTGCCCTGGCTTCCTTCAGTGATGGACCATAACAAGTAAGTCGGACAAACCCTTTCTAACCAAAGTTATGTTTGGTCAATGTTTTATACCAGCAACAGAGACGCAAACTGCAAGTCAACAGAGAAAACTCACAGAGGTCTTCTTAGGCAGTGATTCAGCCCAAACTTGGTCATACATATCTGAGGTTATAGAGTTTTCAGATGTATATTATAGGCATAAACTATGCATTGACCCTTTCATCCACAGAAGAAACAAGTGTGTAAAATCTTTATGGGAAAATGAAGAAAAAAAAATAGGTGTTTGTCTCTCAGTGTTAGGACCCTGAAGAACATGACTGACAGATTGTTGTGAGTACAGACATCACTGAGCTGCCCCGGGGTGCTGTCAGGACATGATGCTGTAAACTTGGTACATTTATCCATCGGAGTCTCAGTCCTCTTAAGGAAGCACTGGGGAATCAGGCCCTGATGGGTAGGTGTTCCCTGAATGCTCAGAGAGAAAATATCAAGTATCCAGGTGGGAGGGTTGAAGAATTGGTGCAGTGGAGAGACTGACTCCTTGAGTGGATCTGGATCAGAACTGGAGACTATCAGCAGAGCCTACAGCTCCTCCTGTTCAGCCATAGCTCAAGAACTTGTACCAAATACTGATGGAGGCATGACATGGTTAGATCAAGCTAGACCAATTTGTTTGAGGAAGAACCCAGGTTTTCTGACTTAGTCAGAATTTTCCAATATATTTATCAGATTTGAGTTTGCATATATATTTAGATCAGTTTACGTTGTCAGTCAACAGAACAAAGGCTTATTGATCACCTATTCCAAAGTCCTGGACTCTTGGAAAACAGTACAGATATAGATCAAGAGCATTCCATGAAAGAGTTATTTTTTTGTTTGTGTCTTTATGAGACAGGATCTCCCTGTAGCCACAGCTGGCCTTGAACTATGTAGACGATGTTGGTCTCTACCTCATGGAGATAGGCCTGACTCTGCCTCCAGAGTGCTGGGATTAAATGTGTGCACAATGCCTTTGATGAACTCATTGGAGGGCTTTTGGTAAAATAACTACAATTTTCTACAGACAAGGATAGGACAAAGCCATATATCCTGTGATAATTTGGGACATAGTCCTACTAACCAGAGTCAAAAGAAAAGTAATATAGAACAAATCCTGATTTAACTGGGAATCAGTTACCTGAAGGCCACTGCTGCCTGTCAGGGACTGAGATGGAGACAGGGGGAGGATGAAGGGACTAAGGCCTCTGGAAAACCCCTCAGTGTTTATATTTAGTCAAAAGGGTTACATGACACTAAGCCAGCTTTTAGATATGCTAGCAAGATTATTTCTTGTGTACTGTAGCCGATGGCTCCAGACACCATGCTAAGGACAGAGGCAATGAGGTGAATTAGGAAGCCACTGTTTTCTTGAGAAGAGGATTGCTATGTGTCAGCAATGCAGCCGTGTAACAGGACAGGGATGATCAGGTCTACAGAGTATGTAAGGGGAGTGTTTCATGATTTTTGCTCCTAAAATGAGGGGGATGGGGTTGGTGGTAGTAGAAGATGACTTAGAAATTTTCACTTGAAAGATGAACCATTTATTGAGAGGCAGCAGATAAGCGTTTGGGGGTTGGGTATGTAGGATGCACATGCTTTAACTGAGATGAGTTGTGTTTCTGATACTTTGTTTACAACCGCATGAATGAAAAACTCATCTCCCAAAAGGTTAGTTTTCATTTTATTAATGATAAGGAAGCAGTGTGATGATATTTTAGATAATTACCGTATTTATAAGTTGAAATGAATCTAGTCAGAATGAATAAACATCACCCAGCAGTACTTTAGTTACTTTCATGAAGTAGAGTCTTCCATCACTTTGGTAACATAAGAGGGAGCTGTAGAGGCAAGATGGATGGATGGTAAGAAAAATTCAATAGGGGACAACACAGAAATGTGCTGCAATCCCTCACTCTAACTCCCAGTTGATTTTCACTATGAGAATGTTTAGAACATAGAGCTTCATGCTGGACAATGCAGGTGAAAAGCAGAGACAAGTGTTGCCTGATTGTGGTTGTGGGTGCGGTTTACTGGTGATTGACCATCCCACCAAATTCTGCAGGCTGACTTTGCACACTGCATCTGAAAGCCACACGGTCTCTACCTCATACACCCGCCACTGATGGAGCTGAGTGTTGTAAAGCTGAGAACCAAGGCACCCCAGAGATCACACAGTACTCTGAACACACATGGCCTTAGATTGTGGTCAATGCACCTCATCCATTGTCTCCACTACTTGATGAGATCCTTTAGAGAAGAGAAAATGGAGGTCTGGTCTAGGAGTCTCTGCAGTTTAGAGTAATGGCTTCCACATGTGACTGCATGCATGAATAAGGGGGTTATAATGCATCACAAATGGAATGCAGGCATTGCACTGATGTAGATAGTGCATTGTAGTCCTATCTCAGAATCGCAAATATGTTTGGGATAGATCACCTTTCATAACTTGCATCTGGGAGACACGAGGTTAGGCAGTCAGTGACATTTTTTAACTTGTAAGCTAGTCTTTATGATTTTTATGCCCTTCCAGAAGCACAGTGGGAAAATGTTTAAACAACCATGTGAAAGAACTTGCCAAGTACCAGGCTTGCAGCAACCAGAGACAGGTTTTGAATGGGGCATGGAGGCAGTTGACAAGTGGGTCCATGTACCACTATAAAGAGGGTTCAGAGACATGAACTGGTATCTAGGATTTCTCTCCATTATTCTGGAAGAACTTCAGAGAAAACATCATGCCTTTCCAGGTGCAATCCCCTTCTCTGAATGGGCATTAAGTCAGAGGCACTGAGTTTTTTCTTTGTTTTTAGGCAGCAAAGGGCTGCCACCCATTCCTGCCTTTCTCGCCTTGGGTCACCATGGTGCCCATGCCTCCTGCCTCATCTCACTGTGGGTCACCATGGTACCTCTGCCTCCTGCCTCATCTCACCATGGATTGCCATCGTGCCCACACCTCCTGTCAGCTGGAGTATTTATCTCCTGACTTCCAGTCATTTCTTCATGCCATGGCATTTGTGTGTGGATAGAAAAGAAGGAGTACACGCAAACACATACACACAGGCAGACATACAGACAGAAATACACACTACACATCCATGCATATGGGCACACGCATACAAACAAATACACACAGACACACACAAACATACTCTCTTAGTTCGTTTCTCCACTGCTGTGACAAATCACTCTGACCCCTACCAACTTGGGGAAGAAAGGGTTTATTTGTCTTACATCTCCCAGGGAGATTCATCAGGGAGCCCAAGGTAGGAACTCAGGGCAGGAACCTGGAGGCAGGAGCTGGAGCACAGGCCATGGAGGACACTGCTTACTGACTTGCTCCCTTGGCTCCTGCTCAGCCTGCTTTCTTATGCAACACAGGCCCACCTGCCCAGGGGTGGCACCACCCACAGTGGGCTGGGCCCTCCCACATCACTCAACAATCAAGAAGATGCCCCACAGACATGGCCACAGGCCAGTTCAATGGAGGCAATTCCCCAATTGAGGCTCCCTCAACCCAGGTGAGTCAAGTTGACACTAAAGGTATCCAGCATACATACATAGACACACACAGGCACACACACAAAGAATCATACACATATACATGCACACATTCACATGAAAGTACACAGATATACACACAGAGATACAGAGATACACACATACATACATACAGACAAAAACAGATACATTCACACACAAGTATGGGTATCCAGAGACAGGCAGATGACAGACACGCACACGCATGCACATCTTAATCTATTCTTACTGTAGTAGCGCCTGCCTTGGTGTCTCAGAAGAGTTCTTAGGAAGGATTTCACAGCCGGCTCGCTCATTTTACTGTGTACCACGCTTCTCTCAGTTGAGGAAGAGAAAGATAAAGCACTGCATTTTAATGCCCGTCTTGCAAGGTATTTATTTAACATTTCTAAAGAGATAGAACCAAGGATAACATTTATTTTCATGAAGTGCTGAAGATCTAAGAGACGATTCTCTCCCTCAGCGGGTTTCATTTTAGATTCTAATAGCCCTGTCTATCCCACTTTGGCCACAAGCAAGATATCCTCAGGCAGAGGCAGAGCTGAGGCAATGGCTTTGGCCCTGGACAGAATGGTTTGGGTTTTTACCACCAGCAACTAGAGATGTGCATGCACTTTTGCCTGGATGAAGTGGGCATCCTCAATATCTTATACATATCAAACTTGCAAAGCACGCTCCTCATATGTAACAAATACGTTTTCAAATCTTTAGTGCACTCATCAAACAATGAATGATCACTTTATACTTTTTAAGGGGCATTGAAAAATACAAAGTAATACATTAGAATTCTGAAGTTGCTAAAGCCAAACTTCCTGGGAAGCTTTCTTTGTTAGAAGGGGAAGATACAATGCTATTTTGTTGCAGCAAAACAAAGTGCTTTACGATGCTAAAAGTTCCTGAGGGGAGCGTCATTAAACCCTGGGAAATATTCTGTATGTACATCATGGCAGGGGAGTAAGGACCAGCCTGCTAATGTTCCCTCTTTCAGCAAAGATTGTAGCATTTCAAAGCCTTTGGTGTCTCTAGTTCAACTAAATCAGTAAGACCATAAAAGCATTCCTCCTCCTGCACAGACCTTCACACTGGCCGTTCTGAAACCCACTCTAGTATGTGACAGGAGAATTTAAGACATTTTATGTGTTTGGACAATGAGCTTGGATGCAGAACTTTATAAGGCTAGGAGGGATCATGAATTAATGACCTTGTAATTTTATAGACTTGGTAAGAAAGGTGCAGATGTGGACCATGGGAAGAAAATTCATAAACAAACTTTAAAGCCTCTATTTGGGAATGCTCACAGGAATAGGGGGCTCAGACACAAACACTGGGGCAAGGGAAGAGGTCAGGGTTACTCATAGATTGATTTACAGGCAAACTTTCTGAAACTCCTTAATCTATAGAAACTGTGCTTTTTCTCTTTTAATTCATACCAGTGAAGAAAGCAATATGCTTAAAGGAATAGTGAGAAGCTTTTGATCTTTTCCTCACTGAATATTTCCCACAACTTTGCACCGGGAATCTGCCTACAGAGCTGATTTCTCTCTCCCAATGCTCAGTCTTCCCCTGTGAGCTCATAGAATGCCTAGTGCATAAGAATTTTACCTGGCCTCAGGCATCTTCTCCTCACAGATGCTTTCCTTTTTTTCCTGCTTTTCTTTCTTCCTTCTTTCTGTCTTTCGTTTCCTTCCCTTCCTCCCTCCCCCCC
>NW_008337322.1:1297680-1314714 GCF_000622305.1 Nannospalax galili | reverse complement strand
CTTCCTTCCTTCCTTCCTTCCTTCCTTCCTTCCTTCCTTCCTTCCATTTCTATTTATTATTTGAGACAGGGTAGTACAGGTCAGCCTACAATTGCTAAGTATTCAAGGTTGACCTTAAACTTCTGAATCACCTGCCTCTATCTTACAAATCCTGGGATTTCAGGGGTCTACCACCATATCCAGTTTTTTATGGGTTTCTGGGGATGAAACCCAGGACTTCATGCATGTTAGGCAAGCATTCTACCAAGTGAGCCCCACCCCCAGCACCATACTGACTCCAGAAAGTTTTTTTCTCTCTTAGACACCACTTTTGTATTTTCGAGTGTTCCTTATAAACTATAAATGTCTACTGAGCTCATGTAAGCACACATATGCCAATTTACAATGTGTGATGACTAATCTTGGTCCTCAGCTCTCCCCCTGGAAGAGGGAACCTCAATTGAAGAAATTTCTTCCATAGATTGACTTGTGGGCTTGTCTGTGGGCCATTTTCTTGATTGACAAATGATGTGGGAGTGCCCAGTCCACTACGGGCTGTGCCAACCCTGGGCTGGTGGTCCGGGATATATTAGAAAAGGAGCTGAATGTGAGTCTGAGTGAAGACCAGTGAGGAGTGTCCTTTCATGGACTCTGCTTCAGCTCTTCCTTGAGCCCCTGCCCTCTTTTCCCTGCATGATGGACTGTGACGCGTAAGGAGGGAATAAACACTTTCCTCCCTGTCCTAGTCTGTCTCTCCATTGCTGTGACAAAACACTCTGACCACTACCAACTTGGGGAGGAAAAGGTTTATTTAGCTTATATCTCCCTGGTCACAGATCATCAGGGAGCCCAAGGTAGGACCTCGGTGCAGGAACCTGGAAGCAGGAGCTGGAGCACAGGCCATGGAGGAATGCTGCTTACTGGCTTTCTCTCCTGGCCCCTGCTCAGCCTGCTTTCTTATGTAACACAGGCCCACCTGCCCAGGTGTGGCACCACGCACAGTGGGCTGGGGGCTGGGCCCTCCCACATCACACAACAATCAAGAAGATGCCCCTCAGACATGGCCACAGGCTGGTTCAATGAGGCAATTCCCCAATTGAGGCTCCCTCAACCCAGGTGTGTCAAGTTGACACTAAAGCTGTCCAGAACACTCCCCAAGTAGCTTTGGGACATAATGTTTATCACAGCAACAGAAAAATAACTAGGGCAAAATGTAACCATTACTTCTTGAAAAAGAGCACATAGATACATATCTGGAGGAGGAACATAGGTCTTCTGTGCCCTTCAGAGCAGGGAGTCCTGGGAGGGCCACAGCTGTGTTTCACTGGTCGCTGGCTCTGTGGAGCTCACCATCCTATGCAGCATGGCCATGGTCCCCTGAGAGCAAAGCTGTTCTGTCAGGCAAGGACTGCCCATGGCTGCCAGGTTTCACCTCTGTTGCTGTGACACACTCTTCTGACAAAGAAGCAACTTGGGAGAGAAAGGATTCATTTTAGCTTAGAATTTTAGGCTCGAGTCCACCCCGGCAGGGAGGCAGGAACTTGAATCAGCCAGTCAGTCAAGTCGCAGGCATGCTCAAGACCAGGCAGAAATGAATGCGACCCATTTACTGCTGTGCTTCCTTGCCAGGGAGTGGTGCCCACTTCAGGCTGGGTCTTCATACTTAATGCAATCAAGACAATCCCCTCCAGACAGGCAAACATGCCAACGTGACCTCCACAAATCTTAACCGAGAGTCTCCTCCTGGGTGATTTTACATTGTGTTAAGTTGACAACTGAGGATGAGGTCCATCATAATTCAGAAAATAATTCAAACTAACGTTCCATCCACTCTAGGGCAAGAAACTCTAATTCAGCTGAGGGGCCACATGCAGAAAGGACAAGCTCACTGAGAACAAGGTTTCTAGAGGGGTGGGACAAGATACTGAAATGGGGGTGGTGTGAAGTGACTGAACATTATGTGCATGTATGACCTGTCAAGCAGTAAAAATTTTTAAATGCAACACATGTACTCATAAAATTTCATTTCCTTTTGATGTATTTTCTTTAAATTCAAATGAAGAAAGTGTTTAACATCTCAATATGCTCACAGGATGTCAGAGGATGTTACTGGTGTCATCTCATAGAACGCTACAGTACAGGCATTAAGGACTTCTGACAAAAATCACAGTAGAAAGCACCGCTGTGAAGGTGGATCACTGTGAGGTGGTGTAGCCAGGTGGTATACTCAGCCAGCTGCGGTTATAAAATAGTGGGGTGAGGGGGGTGGGGGTGGACAGATGGCTCAGCAGTTAAGAACTGGCTGTTCTTGCAGAAGAGCCGGGTTTGAATCCCACCACCCACATGGCAGCTAACAACTGTCCGTAACTCTAGTTCCAGGGGATCCAACAGACTCTTCTGAATTCCGCAGGCATTGCATGACATGGGTGTACTCACCTACATGCAGACAATATACTCATACACATAAAAATATAAAAATAAACTATTAAAAATAAATAAAAATAAAATAAATAAAATAGTAGGGGAAGGGACACAGGCTGGTCCTTTCCAGTCATTTGGTTCTGTTTTCATCATTTTGTCAAATAGATACCAGAACCACATCATTTCCTGGTTGTACTGCTTGCTTACTTCCTGTGAAGGCTGTTGACAGTGTGTGTATGTGCCTGTATGTATGTGTGTGTTTGCTTGTGGGTTTTTATTTGAGACTGCATACTTGTGTGCATGTATGTTTTTGTATTTGCAAGTGTGTTTTGTACTTGTTTGTGTGTGGATTGTCTGTGAGTGAGCAAGTGTGAGTGTGCGTGTTAATATGTTCTGAGGGGACTGAATCTTAATTTATAAAATCTTCATTTTTGTAGCATTGAATGCCCCAACATAAACAAAGAAAAACTGTTATTCTTTATCTTACAATGCTATTAATATTGGCCAAAAAAGAACTAAAATAAATTGTAAAAATGATTGAAAATACTGAGCTTAATATAACATAAATGACAGAATGCATGAAATGCAGTGTGTGTTGGGGCTATGGGAGGGTGCCAGTGGGGAAGGGGTTATAAAGATGATTAAGATGTTCTGTATGAAATACACAAAAGTTTAATAAAAAATACAAAAATTAATTAGCCATAAAAAGTTAACAACCTGTTTTGTGACACCGAGCAGAGGGACAAGTTTTAGCAGGGCTTTGTGAGGTGACATCTTCCATCCAGAGAAGGTGCTGATGGTGCTGTGCTGTCTTTGGAATGAAATTCTGGAGAAACTCTGAGATACTGTGCTTTTGCCCATCGTTTAGTGTCAGAAGAATTTTTATTCGAATGCTTTAACCACCCCGACGGACGTCCTAAGCTTTGAGACTAACCTACTATGCTTTGGAAGGCAAGCTCTGAGAATTGTTCCTCTTTCTACTGAGTGATCATACATTTATGAGTCTCAGATATGTCTACCGCCTGTCATTAAGGTAAATTTGTCTGATTTGATGGAAGTGCAATGCCTATTTTGAAGTCAGAGAATATGAAAACTCACTTTAAGTAATGGCTATTTGTATTAATTTTTTGAGAATCCCATGCAATGTATTTTGGTCACATTCTAACCCAACACTTCCCCTTTACTCCTCCAAGACTGGCCCCCAACTCCCTGCTTCTCACCGTTGTGCCATTTTTTTATTAATTTCATAACCCATTGACTCCAATTTGTGCTGACCACATATGTTTGGGTATGGGAGACTGGTCCACCAACCTGGAGCCACCCAGTTAATGAAACTGACTCTCCCTCCCCTAGAAGCCACGCTGTCAAACGCTTCAGTTAGAGGTGAGGATTCAGAAGTTGCTGCGAGTTCACAAGTCCAGCTTCCAGTTCCCTGCAGTTCTCCCCCTCCCCTGGCTCCCGCAATGTTCCTCCCCTCTTCTGAGATGATCCCCGGTCCATGGTAAAGATATGTGACTTAGGCATCCATCTGTGGCTGAGGAATCCACAGTCATTTATTCTCTGCACTTTGACCTATTGTGAGTTCTGGGTTAACTGCTGTCCAGCGAACAGGGAAACTTCTCTGATGAGGTCTGACATCTGCACTGATCTAAAGGTAGAGAAGTCCATACTACATTCCTTTACCTGATTATGGTGCTTGGTTTACCTCTGGGGCCTGTGAGATCACCAGCCACGGATTCTTGGCCAGATTTGCAGTACTGCGCATGTGTCTCCTCCCGAGGATCAGGCCTCGACTCCAACCAGAAAGAAACTGGTTAATTCATGGTATTTGTGGCACTGTTGCACCAATGAGCAACAAACATATCTTGCCACACCAGTTATTACTTTATTTCCCAGGGTTCACATCTGTGTGTGACTGTTGATGACTGCCCTTTTCTTTCAGCAGCTGTATAGCATCTGCCACTACTGGTCAGTGTCAACTTGATTTCTCCATGTTCCATTACCAATGTATGTGATGTCTTCTGCAGTAGATTTGACCATCAAGTTTTGGTGTAGAACCAAGAGCAATCGTGACAGCTCTGTATTCTTTGTTGGGGGCTGTCTCTGGGATACCAATGATCAATAACTGGAGGGGAGCTACCCACATCTGACACTGGGCCTTTTACTTGGCAACATATTGCTTCTAAGATGTTTACAATCCCCTTTGTAGGGTAACTCCAATTGAACTCATATGACTCATATATACAGTGTGTGTGTTTGTACAAAGTAGTAGATTCTGCTTGATTCTTTGAAGCATCATTAGCATTAGCTATTCCTCCACTACCTCCCATCCCTCTCCCCACAAAATATCTCCCCCTCTTCCATTCCCCTTCATGTCACCTGTGTTCTGCTATGCCTCCTCCCTTAAGATCTCTCTTCCCCCTTCCCAGAAATGGTTCTTTACTAGTTTCTTGGATTTTATAGGAACTCCAAACTAAGCAGAAAAACCTAAAGCTTCAACACCAAGACCTGCATATGAGTGTGAGCATATGAATTTTGTTTTATGGGGTCTGGGTCACCTCACTGAGGATAACATGTGCTCATCCATTTCAAAGTGGCTTTAATCACAAAGTCAAGATATAGAAACAGACTCGATGCCTGTCAACTGATGAATGGATAATTAAATGTGGTGCCCATGTGCCATGACTTTTATTCAGCTGTAAAGAAAATTAAATTATGAAATTTATAAATAAATGGATAGAGTTGGAAAACTATCTGTTTTTAATCAGACAGATTTCTCATCGAAATTTACTTTTAAAGTAATTGTATCTGACCTTTTGTTTATATACTTTTGTTATATACCTTTCATCCAAAATAGTTATATTTTTAATAAAACCAAGAATAATAAAAATCATAAATACAATGATTATAAAATTGAATTTTCAACCATGAAATAAATTATGAGTTTATATTCATATACAATAAATGCTTTTATTTACTCATAAGCAAATTAGAATGAATAAAGGAAGCAAACAGGAGCGTTTTTCTCTTTAAACAGTTTTTATTGCATTTATTTATTTGTGTGTCTGCGTGTATGTGTGTGTGTGTGTGTGTGAGGAGTTGTGTGACAGTGGACAGGTGGAGGTCAGAGGACAATTTGCTGGAGTCAGTTTTTTTCTCCATCTTGTAGGGGCTGGGATCAAACTTAGATCATTAGGCTTAAAGGCAAATTCTTTTACCTGCTAAGCCTCAGATTTTTCTGTTTTCTTTTGTAGACAGGGTCTTCCTGTAACCCCAGCTGGTCTGGTATCTAACTCCACTGAGGACACTGGTGATGAACGTCATCTGGAACTAACGGCTTTCCCCAGGCTTATATCTGAGTTTCTGACACCGGAGTCCTCTCAGGGTCTCTTGCACAGTTAGAAAAAACATATTATATTTTTTATGTGAATGTATTATGGTTTATGCCCTCGTGTAGGGAAGGGATAAATGGGAGAACTTACACAGAGGCAAGCACTCTTGCACCAAGGCTCAGAGCATGCCACTTCAGATGCTCCCAGCCGGGCCATAGTCTCTGTTAATTTTCACCCATGCATCTTGGGCTTGTAGTCTCGTCCCAGGTTGGTAAATGCCCCTCTCGCGTGCACGCAGGTGAGGCGCCAGGGCCATCTTTCTCTCCACACCCACTGCCAATGTATGTTCCTCCTGGCTCACAGCTTCTGTCCCAAGATGGAAGATGGTATAGAAAACTCCTCCCCAGTCTATCCTCTGCAGCAGGCCCTGCCTCTCAGAGGAACCAGTCACCTGGGAGACAGGTTCCCACTTTCAAGTTAGAGACATCTTTCCTCAGTGTCTCTTACAACACGCAAACCTTCCTGTTTGAAGACCATGCAAAAGTTGTTGAAGATTTGAAGGAAAGCCTTGGCCTCCTGGCAGCTGTACTGGTGCAATGCAGCAATTCTTCAGCCACAGAAACACGGAAGGATGACCCATGTGCCCCTGACCAAAAGAGACAAATGACCACAAAATATAGGGCTTCTTCTTTGGGCCAGAGAACTTATGTGTTTCTGTGGTCATGAGAATTTCATGTTAAAATATCAGTTTGTGCAACCTTTCTCTAAGAGTGTAGCTAAGCTCTGCCAGGTTGAAGCAAAGAATAGCACTTTATACAATTTCATGAGAGTGTGCATTCAGATCTAGCATTATTTGCTATAGAATTTGAATGCCACAAGTTAGGATCACAAATTGAGACAGCCTTTGAGCAATGGTGAGGGGTCTAGCCTTCTAGTAAGAAGTTGCTTCAACTGGTCTGTAACTCAACCTTGACTAACGGGCATTTCTTCATAAAAGCCTTCAAATTTCGACAAGTCAGACTTGTATACACTAAAGGGGAAATTTATTTTGTCACTGAACACTTGTCTACTTCACAGACTTAGGAAAATTCCTAATAATGGATGTTGATTTTTCTAAGACAAAATTTCATTTGTGAAGAAAATTCTAGGCTCCAAACAAGAACAAATTCATAAAGAAATTGGCAGAAGTTAATTTAGAGCTGGAGTTTTACATAAAGTCTCACTGTACTAGTTAAAACATTCACTTATTAGGTTTAAGCAGTTTTAACCCTTTGTTCCTAAGCCAAAATTCGTATGAGTAATTTTTGAGAAATCAATAGCTCCCCAGAGAAAGCCTGACAGCCCTCAGAGACACCTGCTATGTGGCTCTGGTGACACTACACAAGAGTTTGGGTCCTGGGAAACGCACAGAGGGAAAGCAGACATTTTCCATACAGGTGGAGGAGGCTGAGTTCTGAAGATCCCAGGAGGGCCGCTCAACAGTGGTAAGTAGAGCTTGTGTGCCTCAAGCCCTTCACCCAGGAGCCCATCCCCCCTGAACACAAGTCTCCCGGTCTGTGTCTACCCAACCCCACACCACACATGGAACACCAGAAGGTATGAGCTGTGCTTCAGGAACACAACCAAGCTCTCAGGACTCCCGGACACTGTTTTTGTTTGTTTTGTCAATTTTGTTGTTTTAATCAAAGCAATGTTTGCCTTCAGAGGATTCAGACCTGGAAGCGACCGCAACTGCAAACTTCTCTATCAGAGATGCAGGAGACACCACAAACTAAGGCAAGGATTCCCCACAAATTCAAGAGTGAGGAATTAAAATTAAATAGACTAGCACAGAAACTCTTGGGCAAATAAGAAAAAGTGAGCCTAGAGGGGCACATGGCCATAATCCCAGGCCTGAGGAGCCTGAGATAGGAGGACAGGAAGTTCAAAAGCAGCCTTTACTATCTTGGGAGACCATGTGTCAAAAGGAGAGGGGAGGGGGAAGACTGGGCTACATGAGACAGGGGGAGGAGGGGGGGAGGAAGGAAAGAAGGAAAGAAGGAAGGACCCACAGCTGGGTGAGGCCCACTCCCTGACTTAGCAGTTGTGCTCATGAGACACTGCAAACACTGCTTCTACTTGGGCTCAGGGCTCAACCTGAGGCCACAGGAAACAATGGTCAGATATAGAGATGATCTCAGAGAGGAAAGACAGGCTGTTTATTCACAAAGGTAATTACAAGGGAGCCTATCTTAATCTCTTTTATTTCAGTGGGATACAAAGGTGTTAGAAAGATGTGATGGCTAATCCTGGATGTCAACTTGACTGGATCTGGGATTAACTGAAATGAGAGAGATCTTCTTAATTGGATCATCTGAAGCTGGAAGACACATCCTAAATGTGGGTGTTACCTTCTGATGGTAGCCTGTATAAAAGGCCATGGGAGAAGAGAATGCCAGGCTTCTTGCTGCTTGCCTTCTCTCTCACTGGTGAGTTGTCTTGCTGCTGTAGACTGACCTTTTGGAATTCGTCAGACCTTCTGCAGATTGGGACTACTGAGACATCCAGCCTCGTGGGCTGAGCGACTACAGATTCTCAGCCTCTCCATTGTGGTGCAGCCATTGTTGGACTACTCGGACTCTATCCTGTGAGCTAAGCTGATAAATCTCTGTACATATATATTCATTCTACTGGTTCTGTTTCTTTGGAGAACCCTGACTAATACAGATTGTGGTACCAGGAGTGGGGTCTAGAGAAAAAGCATTGAAATGATTTATTTCTTTAATGGGCTTGTTGGTATTTGGAGCAGGCTCTCCAACTCAGAATCTACAGATAGCATGGAGAGCACTGAAAATCCATGGTGTAGACTATTTGAAACAATTATGGAAATAGATGCATTTGAATCTCCTAACTCACCTCTTGTGAAGAGCAAGTCAGTAAGCAGCATTCCTCCATGGCCTGTGCTCCAGCTCCTGCTTCCAGCTTCCTTCCCTGAGTTCCTCCTACCTTGGGCTCCCTGATGAACTGTGACCTGGGAGATGTAAGCTAAATAAACCCTTTTCTCCCCAAGTTGGTATTGGTCAGTGTGTTTTGTCACAGTAATGGAGAAACAAACTAGGACAAAAGGCAAATACATTTTTGTCAGAGTAAGTGTAAAAGAAAATATTGAGACAGAGTGTGACTTGCCGGGGGGGGTTCAGTGTCCAATGACATTTGAGGTCTAGAAGCAAGTGGGAGTTCTCCTTGACATTCAGGAACATTTCTTTGTCCTTACTTGACAGAGAGCAGATAAGGACACAGCCTGGAAACACTCCAAAAGAGGAGGTGGCTCAGAGTTAAGTACAAGGTGGTTTCTGTGACCAAGATTTTCATGGAACCAGGCAGAATGCTGGGGCACCTGTTTATGCTGTTATATTGGCCTTTGTGGGAGGTAGTGTCTAAAATATGTCAAATTGCTGTAACCTATCACCATGAATAGGTTTCCTGGGAGAAACAAGCATTCAGAACCTCATTTCCATCCTTCAGGGGAAATTTGCCTAGTTAGCATACACTCACTGTTCTCCTGTGGATGTCTAACGTATTCTTTTTAAAGTAATGTCTTTCATTGGATCTGTTTTTAATGTGAAAGTTATGGTTTTCTAGCCCTTTGCTTAAACCTTCCCTAGTCACAGGAGTTGGTACAGAGTGTTCAATAATAAAATAATATTGCTGAATTCTGAGGACCAGCCTCCTTGTTGCCTTAGCCCTCCATGCAACCAACCCGACTGTAGTTAAGGGAACACATGTTACTAATCATCCTCTAAATTCTCTATCCTTAATTTATTATCTCTGAAGTTGCTGTTTCTCAGACAACAGGTTCTTTTAATGAGTGAAGAAGCCACCCAGTGTCATGTCAGAGTATGGTTTATTCATAATAGTACTTTACATTTATTTTCATTTCATGCTTTTTCTAGTTTATTGAATACTCAAAGCCACCTTAATCCATTCCTTTTCATATATGTTAACATAACATAACCACTGCTTACCAAAGTCAGTGTATGGAGAAGCAAATCATTTTATTTGAATTAACGTTTTTATTCCCTTTGTATAAGTTACTATCCCCTTGCCTTTACTCAACACGATAAGAAAAATACCTACAATTAAGATTTTTCTTTAAATATTCAATTATAACATGCTTTTTACAGCACTGAGTTCTGTTTCTCAATTCTTCAAGGAAGTATAATTTCCGCACCCAGGACCAGAGTATGGACTGATCAATCTACAAGATGTTCTGGACACTGGGCAAGTCATATCCATTTTTCTTCTTCTAAAAGAGCCCTGCATGTCTACTTGCCAGCATTTGATTCTCTTACCTTAAGGTTATATTCTGTCCTGGAACGTAAATGCAGATGAAAAGCGGTGTTCTAGGAGCAGTCTGGACGTAGTAAGGAAGGCTTGTACTCTGCTGACACATGGTTCAGGGATCCGCGCCACTTCCACTGTGTGCTAAAAGGAAAGTACTTAACGTACCCTGAGAACCCTCAAAGCAAAGAGGAAGCAACCATTTTTCTACTCCATGGAACAGCTCTGGTAATTAGTGCATAATAACTAAGCAAAGTTGCTGAGCACTGGGGCTGACAGGTGGCCAGTGCTGCTCACAAGCTCCTTTTAGCACACAGTAGGATTGCACTGACATCTCCCTGAATGCTGAACTTGTCTTAACTCCTGAACTGTGATCCTGAGGGAAATTTGGCCTTTACACACAGACAGGCTTAGATCCATAGGCTAATGAAACTATTTTTCTGTGAATAGTGTTTCTCTTCTGTCTTCTTTGAGTTTACGCAACTATTACAATTCACAAAGCCGATAAGTCATTTGACTGAAAACAGCCCCCGTTTCACCAACAAGGAAGTAGACAGAAGATCGTAGTCACCACCGTTCCACCTGGTCCCGCAGTCAGGGCCATCATTCGCCCTGTCATCCTGCTTGGCTTTCCTTGAGGGATTTTATCTCCCTCAGGCATAAAAGTAAGACTGGGCTAGTGAAAAGGAGGGAAGATCTCCGAATAAAGGTTGCCAGTAATGGCCATTTTTCTCCTATTTCAAAATATAACCACAAAATGGCCAACTTTATTATATTATGTGTTTGCTATGTTTGCATTGTATGCTTACACCATTTGTGATTATAAACCTCCAGTCACAGGCTACCTGGGAGGGACCATGGAGGCTGCCTTCCCATCATAAAATGAACCAACACAAACTAACTGAATAGCCAAATAAAAAGAATGAGGAAGGGAAGTCCTTATCTGTGCAGCAAAGTGACAGCATATAATCAAGACAATTGTGACTAAGCTCTTTCATTGAGTCAGTCATGCAGCTGTTCCCCTCTGTTAGCCCATGTAATTGAGACTGGAATATATGTGCAAAAGTGACTATTCCGACTGAAATTCAGACTCTCTCAACTTACGCTGTTCTGAAAATGAAGCTACCACTGATAGTCACCCACATACGTACTATAAAAGACAGGCAAAAACCAGTAAGACTTACTGACTTAACCTCGCAAAACCCCTTCACTCCAAAATACTTAGTGTTCCAAAATCTCCTGGAAGAAAAGAAAATATTCTGGTCATGCTGGCTACAAACTAAAAGGAAAATGGTATTGTTGGCATTTCTTGAAAACGTTAGCCCTAGACTCCCAGCACTCACAATACTGGATTGTTTCCAAAGGTTTCCACCTTCAGATTACAGGGCTCTACTCTTTGTGTAGTTGTTGTTGCTGTTTAGTTCCTTAACACTGGGGTAACATCATTTCAATCAAGTATAAGGTAGGTAAAAATACTAAGAACACTCATAACGCATGGAAACAATTAATTATAATTTAGTTAAGACAGTTATGCTTTAACCAAAGAAGGGTCTACCTCTTTAAAATTCTGAGATTTATATATGCTTTCTTGATTTAATTGGCAACTTTCACATTGCTTTAAAAGTTTTAAAATGAGAGGGGGAAAAATATCAACAGCTCAAGGATGATTTTGAATAACTTCACACAACAAGCAGGTGTTTATGAGATAAATTCACAGCACGGGCTGCAGTATCCACCTAGCTTGGAAGAATTCCAGCCTATTTCCAATTAAAACTTACCTCATCATAAATAAGAGGTAAAAGTGTACTAACCAGCACAGTAAATAAGAGACCTTAAAATCATGTACTGGAAGTTATGGTTAGGGACAGTGAATGAATTCCTTTTAGGTAAAAAAATATTCAGAAGGGAATTTGAAGTCATGATCCCCAGGAAGCAAGTAAAATATTGTCCTTTCAGTGTTTACGCTGATATTTTATATTATGAACCGCTTACTCACTGGGAACTTTACAAGGCAGGCTGTGCCTCACCAGGTATTGAGAGGAAGTGTCCACTTTTCAGCCCCTCATAAAGGTTTAGTGAGTGTGGTCTCTTGGCAATAAACATCTTTGGCGTCAACATGGAAGTGCATGGTCAGTTTCGACAGAAGATCTATGTGTTCATCACTTTAGATGAAAACATCTCATGTTTTTTTCTCCTTCTTTTGAAATAGAACTTCTTATTAATTTTTTATAGAGGAATTTCAACTAACACTGTTAATGACAAAAATTTACAGAAGGTACATAGAGAAAAACTGTTTGAGCCCCTTTGTACTGAGAAAATAATTAAAAGTTAGCAAAACATACACAATAAAAAACAAGGAGGAAAAGCAGAAGGATAGAAAATGTACAGCTTCCGCAGCCTTCCTCCAGTGGGAGCTCACCCTCCTCCCCAAAGTTGGAAGAACTTAAAAGTTAGCAAAACATACACAATAAAAAACAAGGAGGAAAAGCAGAAGGGATAGAAAATGTACAGCTTCCACAGCCTTCCTCCAGTGGGGGCTCACCCTCCTCCCCAAAGTTGGAAGAATGTGTCTATAGCTGTTTGAATGGGGATGTCCCCCAGAGGATCCAAGTATTTGTATATTTTGTCCCCAGTAGATGGAGCTGCTTTGGGAGGTTTTGGGAGATGTGGCCTAGAGATTTGCACTTGAACAATGGAAAGAGTGTCCTCAGGACAAGACCATACCCAGAGAAGCTTCCAACTTGTAAAAAAAAAAAAATGCCAAAAGGACTTTTCTGCTCCTAGAAAACCAGACTGGGGCATCCCTGCAGAAAAAAGACCCTGAGAAGTCATTGCATGAAACTCTGAGGATGAAGCCTGGTTGGCAGTGGAGACCTAATGATACTGGAGATGCTAGAGACTTAAGACATCTGCCAAGGAGAGCTGAATACAGGAAGTGGTATCAGCCCAAGACAGAGATGTATGTTGCGTGCAGCAAAGCTGGGGTACTGAATCATCTAAGTCCTTTGGAAGTAAAGTCCCAGATGTTGGACGTGGAGCTGCTGGATTCAGTGTTTGCCGTGCTGGTTTTCGGTCTTGTTTTGGTCCAGTATGTCCTTATTACGGCCCCTTTCTTCCCTTCGGAATGGGAATGCGTATTTAGTTCCATTGTATGTTGGACGTATCTAGTTTGTCTTTTGATTTTATAGCGGATTACAGATAAGATACTGCCTTGAGTCTCAGAAAAGACTTTGGACTCTTGACTTTGAATAGTACTGAGACTGGTAAAGACTCTAAGGACTTTTGAAGGTGGACTAAATGCATTTTGCATTTCCTACGCTCACGAGCCTGGAGAGTGGAATGTCGTGGTTTGAATGAGAATTTCTCCATAGTCTCTTAAGTATTTGGACATTTTGTCCGCAGTTGGTGGTGCTGTTTTGGTAAGAAGTAGAAGGTGCGGCCTTACAGGAGGAAGCATGTCATTAGGGACAGGCGTTGAGAGTACTTGAGAGATCCCAGACACTATCTGCTTCCTCAGCCTGGTTGAATGTGTGATAGTTCAGCTTTCTGGTTTGGCCACCTTTGCTCTGCTGCCATGGACCGTCTCATACTCGGGATCAAATAAACTCTTCATTCTATAAGTTTCATTGACCATAGTGTCTTATCACAGCACTAGAAAAGCAACCAATACAATGATCTTAATTGGAAATAAGGTGTTTCTAAAGGTAATGTAATTGAGAGAATGTCTTTTAGGGCAGAGTTTTATCTAATACAGGTGATATCCTTTAAAGGAGAGGGGAATTTGGACAGGGAAACAAATAAAGGTTTGCCACTTATAAAGGCAATAAAGACTGGTGTTCAATGCTGTCACAGTGGAAGAATGCCTGGGAGCCAGCATCTGGCTAAGGCAAGGACAGATGTCCACTCAGTCTTTAAAGTATGTGAGGCCAGTACCTGGGTAATGCCTTCATTTTCGACAGCATGATAAGCCTATATCATTTCAAGTCATTTCAATTCTGCCATGTTGTGACAATAGGCCATGTTATACAATAAAAGTCCCTTTAGTAGTCTCCCAAACACCTGATACCATAAAACATTCTTGATGAAGCATTTAAAAATACCTAAATTTTACAAAACTTGGCAAATTTGAGGCCCTGCTTTAGAAGTAAGGAAGAATAGAAAACAGACCACAGCAATCTGTGACTCGTGTCCTAGACAGGCGCTGCTCATTCTATTTTCTAGGAAGATTCAGCAATTGAAGCAATGCAGCCCAACCCTTTCTATTGGCAATGTGCCAATAGAATGCATAAAACCTTCATAATGGTATCTTAAAGAAAAAACTTTTTTTGTTATAACAAAGTATTTAAAATAGGAGAAACATGATATAATAAAAATCTAAGAGCAAGTTGTTGCGGAAGGTGATCCAGAAAATGACAGCAGCGGAAAGACTGTTACCAGCTGTGGACCTGAGGAGACTTTGAGGAGACGATACCACTAAAGCGGAGGTTTCCAGGTGACAGCTAGAAGCACAGCGTCCTTCTTAGCAAGAGCTGGAGCCATGAGCGAGGTCGTACAAGGAGCAAGCTCCGGGCATTCCCTTCCTTTTTTGGCTCCACTGGGTCTCCATATTGATAGATACAGATATTGGGACGTAACCCCTCTTTAGACTCCCATGATCTATGAGAGAACCTTGTTGGTTCTCTCTCCAAGGAGTTATGTGCACAGAAAATGCTCGAAGTCCTGAAGCAAAGCCAGTGTGTCTTAAGTGCTATGACCACAGAAAACAAAGACGGGGCAGATGAAAACTAGGAAAACAAGGCCTGGAAAGTAGACTGAGGTTTGCAGCCTAAAATTTATTCTACATAACAAAGAGGAAATCGTGAAGTAATTTAATCAGTGGAATCAACTCCAAGGCATATTTTGGAAAATATTTTTGGATGCATTGAGGAAGAATTCTAGTGGAAGGAGATAAGAGGAGAAGCAGAGCAGGCCAGAGAGACTGAAAGGTCCCAGAAGGAGATGATGACTGCACAAATAGGGGATCAACCGTAAGGGGACAGGGACTGATTCATAGTATATTTTAAGGTGAGGTCACCATGAACTGAAGGGTCCAAATGGACTTTCTAGAGACATAACATATATATAAAGTTTTAGGTCTGTTCATACCCTCTGAAACTTGTGCCCATCTGAAAACTGAAGCTGTTTATCTCCAAGTCAATACTGACACCATCTCCCCAGCTGATGCAGTATATTTAGTCAAACCATCAGTCTTTTGGATGCTTTCCTTAGACTAACCAGCCATTTAACTGACTTCATTTTGTTTGCAAATGGTAGATTTTTAATAAATATTTGCTGTTTTCAACCAAATTAATTTTTTAAATTTATGCGCATGTAGACATTCACGTCCACAGTTCCTTACACTAAAAAATATCATTAGTTTGAGGGATGTGCCTCTTAAAACAGGATGATTCCAACCACCTCAGTTCTATGCTCTTCGGGACTCAGATTTGGTGCTAAGTGAGTTTCCTATCAGGGCTCTCCAGGTAATGTTTAACAAGTTAGAAATCTGATATGTTCCGCTACTTTAGCATCAAGAGAAACTGAGTCAGGTACTAGTTCAGTCATCGGGTGCCCTTCCCTTCCATGTGCATTTCCATCCTTACCCTGGCTATCTGTAGAAATGAAACTTACAATATGAACATGCTGTGGATCTTCAAACCAAAAAGTTAACATTATCTTATTTTGTTTATAATATAAACAGGCCTAGCAGGCCTTGAGCTCCTCCTGTATCTTAAAACCAACAGACAACCTTAATCTTCATGACCCCTCCTTGTCATTGACCAAAAACCATGTATGAGTGTGGGTGTGTATGCTGTTTTGCATATTCTTAGGAAACAATAAATATTATCCCACTTGTGATGCAAACATCAGGGATTAAATTGATAACCTCAGCTTGTGGAAGTATGTGTGGTCCCTAGGACAGTAGTGGCCAAATGGAAATAATCTGATGAGAGACATCCTTTTGCTTTTTCCTTCCCCATTTCATGCTGGATATAACTGTTTAAAAAAAAAGAATGTCCTTATTTGAAAGGACAAACTAAGAGAATGTGGAAGAAACATGTGCCTCAGCATCTCAGGTCTGCTCCTGGCTTAAAAACAGATGCTGAGGGTCAGGCTGTTTGCAGTTATGTGTCATTATAATGTGACATCCTATAAATGATGTCATGGTTGCCCAGGGCATCCTGTTTCTTCCTCAATATTGACTCTGTGGTCCATGATGAAAGATATATGAAATTTTCCCCCACACTTCCGTGTGTTTGTCTGTGTGTGTGTGTGAATATATTTAAATTTGTTTGAAAAAATTTAAAGACTGTGCAATGGATCGATGACTCAGCAGTTAAGAGCACTGGCTGCTCTTGCAGAGGACCTGGGTTTAAGTCCAAGAACCCACACGGTGGCTCACAACTATCTGTAACTCCAGTTTCAGAGTATCTGACATCCTCTGTGAGCATTGCATGAAATGAGCACATTTACATATATGCAAGAAATACACTTATATACACATAAAATAAAAATAATAAATACAATTTAACAAAGAAAAAGAAGAAAAAGATTCTAAGTGGTTCGACATAGGACGAACAAATTTGTAATGATGAGATATGGACTACTGGAGTCTTCCAGAAAATACCAAGTGACAAGCACTTCAGTGGAGAATGCTAAACACTAACAGTCTAAAAAAGATAACTAGATTTCTGTATTGAAGGCTAATGTGTAATGATTTTCCATTTGAAAAATAGTAAGCAGCTCAAAATTCTGACACAGTACTCCTTGTAGTAACACTTCCTATTGGATGGGCTTTTCACTGAAACACAAAAAGCAAGTTGTTTGGGAAAAGCATTCTTTCTTTCTTTTTTCCTTTTGAATTAAAATTTTTCTGATTTTAATGCAATATATTTTATTGTATTTATATCTTTCCTTTCTGTACCTCACCCAAATTTAATGT
>NW_008337322.1:1272050-1297662 GCF_000622305.1 Nannospalax galili | reverse complement strand
GGCCTACAGAGTCTAATTTGCACCCCCAATTGTCCATCAATGTGGGACTATTCACAGAAATGTCTTAACCTACTAAGAATCACAGTCTTAAAAGAGGCTGATTCTACCTTCCCAGCAGCCATCAGTTGCCTGTAGTTCTTCAGGCTGGATTAGGGTTATTGCACTAGCACCCAAACTTCCTTAATAGTTCTGTTCATACAGAAATTAACTTGATTATTTACTATTACAGAGTTATACAAAAGAACTCAATTCAGCCTAAATAAAAAATTTGATCTCATGAGTTGCAGGAAAAAATATTCACATAATTGCCCTCATTTAATTGTGGAATTACCAATAATATACATGTATTATATTTCAAGTCTGAGAAAACATGCCAAGAATGATTAAATTGCATTTCCAACATCACACAGCATGTAGAATACAAAACTAAACATGTGCTTTCATATGTCAATCATGCCAGATCTGACTCAGAATATCCTGTTGTAACACTGGTTTTTGATATAATCATCTTGTTGAGTAACATAATTCATATGTGGTGAAATAGTTGCAGTTACACAAGGCAACAGTCATCCAGATGTTATCTGAGATAATCAGGACAGATAACACATGGTGCTGCAATTCACTGGGGACATAATGGACAAGAATCTGCAAATACAACTTCAGAATTTCTGGGAGGGGAGACACCTTTAAGGATTTTACGTTTTAAAATTTTTTATTATGATTATAATTTCCATTTGGATGTCTTTATAAAAATCCATTGCTAGATCTTTTCTATTTTAATTATTCTTTCTTTTTTCCCGTGTTTCTAGTTCTTCGGAAGTGAATTAAGTATTTTCATCATTTTTATCTCTGTGCCAACTCAGTACTTATATCATATTTATTGTTCTGGTGTTAACTTCACACTAAAACCTTTCTAATTAAGATGATCTTTACTATGTATCATCGCTTCATCTGTAGCAGACGGCCACAGTTATTATATTACTTTGGATAGATATATTTTGGAGTTGTGAAGAAAGAAAATCTATTTCATTTATTCAATTTTCTCTGGTCTACGTTTCTGAGAAAATCCATTTATCATGTTTTTCCTTCCAGAAAAACTTCACTTATGTTTTCAGACTTTTTGAGGGAATAGTGAGACCACAGACAATGTTGATCCCATTCTTTTTCTGATCAGTCCTTTATTTCCCCTTCACCTCTGAAGGACGCGTTTTGCTACATGGAAGCTTCTGGTGTTCACCCTTTGGCTTTGTTGGGCTTTTCTTTTCCTTCTAGCACTTTGTAGCAGCACCTATTTACATAATTCCTATTGCTAATAGATGTCATTCTGTCCTTAGTTCCTTGGTTGGATGAACCCTGTTCTCTGTCCTCTCTCAGGGGACTCTCCTCCATGTTTGCTTTTCATCAGTTTGCTTATGATCAGCTCAAATCTGAATGAGCACTGGGGCCAACACATACCACATTTGTACTTCCTGAGGTTCGTGGACATACGGCTCGGTGTTTGTCACCAATTTTTTGAAATTCTTGTCCATTATTTCTTCAATAATTTCTTTAAAATTTTCCTTTCCTACCATTTCTTCAGAATTCCAATTATTGGAAGTATTAGAGCAACTGATACTGCCCTGAAAGTCTCAGGCAATTTCAAATTTGTTTATTTTATTCTCTTTTCCTTTTTTGAGTAATTTATGATGACGTGTCTTCAATTCAACTACTTTAAAAAATTATTATTTCTATTTTTGTATATATATTTTATTTCCCACTCTGTCGTTCCCACACTGTCTTCCTCACACTGTGTTTCCCACACTGTCTTATCCACATTCATCCTCACACTGTCTTGTCCACATTGTCTTTCCCACACTCTTTCCCACACTGTCCTTCCCACACTGTCTTTCCCACATTCTTTCCCACATTGTCTTTCCCACATTGTCTTTCCCACACTGTCTTTCCCACACTGTCTTTTCCGCACTGTCTTTCCCACATTCTTTCCCACACTGTCTTTCCCACACCGTCTTTCCCACACTGTCTTTTCCGCACTGTCTTTCCCACACTGTCTTTCCCACACTGTCCTTCCCACACCGTCTTTCCCACATTCTTTCCCACATTGTCTTTCCCACATTGTCTTTCCCACACTGTCTTTCCCACATTCTTTCCCACACTGCCTTTCCCACACTGTCTTTCCCACACTGTCTTTCTCACACCATCTTTCCCACACCGTCTTTCCCACACCGTCCTTCCCACACCGTCTTTACCATACTGTCTTTCCCACACCGTCTTTCCCACACTCTCTTTCCCACACTGTCTTTCCCACACCGTCTTTCCCACACTGTCTTTCCCACACTGTCTTTCCCACACTGTCTTTCCCACATTCTTTCCCGCACTGTCTTTCCCACACTGTCTTTCTCACACTCTTTCCCACACCGTCTTTCCCACATTCTTTCCCACACTGTCTTTCCCACACCGTCTTTCCCACACCGTCTTTCCCACACTCTCTTTCCCACACTCTCTTTCCCACACTGTCTTTCTCACACTCTTTCTCACACTGTCTTTCCCACACTCTCTTTCCCACATTCTCTTTGCCACACCGTCTTTCCCACATTCTTTCCCACACTGTCTTTCTCACACTCTTTCCCACACCATCTTTCCCACATTCTTTCCCACACTGTCTTTCCCACACCGTCTTTCCCACACCGTCTTTCCCACACTCTCTTTCCCACACTCTCTTTCCCACACTGTCTTTCCCACATTCTTTCTCGCACTGTCTTTCCCACACTGTCTTTCTCACACTCTTTCTCACACTGTCTTTCCCACACTGTCTTTCCCACACTCTCTTTCCCACACTCTCTTTCCCACACCATCTTTCCCACATTCTTTCCCACACTGTCTTTCCCACACCGTCTTTCCCACACCGTCTTTCCCACATTCTTTCTCGCACTGTCTTTCCCACACTGTCTTTCTCACACTCTTTCTCACACTGTCTTTCCCGCACTCTCTTTCCCACACTCTCTTTCCCACACCGTCTTTCCCACATTCTTTCCCGCACTGTCTTTCCCACACTGTCTTTCTCACACTCTTTCTCACACTGTCTTTCCCGCACTCTTTCCCGCACTCTCCACACTCTTCCTCACGTTGTCCTTTTCTGCACTCTCTCTTCTCTCACTGTTTTCTGTCACACTGTCTTTAATTGCAGTCTCTCCCCATACTGTCTCTTTCCACATTTTGTGCTAACTTCCCTTCTCTCTGGCTTCTTTGGTAAAGTCAACCAATGCTGTGGCTTCATGTGGGGCTGTGGCTCTGGGGTAGGGTGCTTGCCTAGCATATCTGTGAGTCTCTGATTCCCCAGCACCACAGAAAGAGGAAACTGTGAAGAACTCTGTGCCTTCCCTGTTGACTTAGCTAATTTTTATCTTAAGTTATCAGGATGATAGCTTCCTGAACTAAAACCAGAGCCCCGGATGCCTTTTACAACTCAGTTTAAGGAGTTGGAGTTTAGAAGAGCAGTTGAGGGCTTGCCTAGCAAGTGCACAGTCCTGGATTCAATATCCAGCTACTGATGGCAGAAGGGGCAGGGGAGGTGAAAACCATACACCTCAATTTATAGAATCAGTAGTTAGTTTGAGGATCCATTTTCCAATAAGAAATCTTTCACAAAAAGCCTCACACTCTATCCTTTCTCCAACACTCTTCGTGTTCACATCTGAACAAGCAGGACTCACACATCCAGATTCTGAAATCTTCCAGAAACACGTTCTCCTCTATTTCCTACCTACTTATCTGTCTTCTCTGTCAGAGATCAAGCAATTCCTGTCAGTCACCTTAATTTGAATGGAAGGACCAGGAGGAACAGTTTATCTAAACAGAGCAGAGTTGCTTGTGCTCTGGTGTCTTCCTGCTCCCACACACTTTTCCGCTGTATAAGTGCCCATGACCTTGCCACTAGTCTCATTTCATTCATGTGCCATACACAAAATTTCAATTGAATAGTTCCAAATGATTGATGATTTACATCATAAACCATAAACACACACACACACACACACACACACACACACACACACACAGGTCTATTTGGGTTTTCTTAGCCAGGATACTGAGGATACAGACAGGATACTGAGATACTGTAAATTTGATGACATAGTATAAAATTAGCACAGAGAGGTCGATATAGTTTGTTCTCAATGCTCATAGGGATTAAAGCTGGGAACCCCTGTGGACACCAGATGTCTATGGCAGATACTCAAGTTCCTTATGAAAATGGCACAGCATACCCACATAACCTACACAATCCTGCTTTTTGAAAGCTATCTCCATATGTCTTACTATTAGCTGACCTACTGTGTCTTTGGGGCGTAATGACAACAGACGTTTGTACATATGCCAGTACAGGCTAACCCTTTCTGCTTTCAGAATATGTCCAGTGGATTCTAGGGGCTAGTTTTTTTTTTAATTTTTATTTTAATCAAAAGTTGAAGAGCAGTTTCCTGTGTTTTGAGAACATTATTGAAGAATGGCTATTGACTAAACTTGGCCATCTGTAACTCATCTTCTCCTCAGTGTGACCTCATTTGTAAAGTCAGTGGTCAGGGAGTGTGTGTGGTTTGTATTTGTAAAAAATTAAAAAATGAAATGTGGTCATGAGCAAAATCAAACTAGCTATTTTTACTTCATCCGGAAAGTTTTAAGTTTCTTTCAAAACAGAATAGATGTGATTTGTGTTGATTTTGAGATACGGTTGTCTGTGCAGCTCAAGTTGACTTCAAACACAAGATCCCTCTGCTTCTGCCTCCTGTATGTTGGGTTTAAAAGCAAATGGCTCTTGCCTAGGTTGAGATCATTTTTCCTTCAGATGAAAGGTGCTCATCTAGGCAGAGTTTAAGTCATGCCCACATCTTAGTTTCCATTTTGTTTATTATGCCTAGATATTAGATATTTTTTACCTTATAACTCTGCTTCAAAATTGACCAAATGAGCATGGACATCTGTCTTCTTGCTTGTGACGCCTGCCTCTTAGCGCCATAATGCTGGAAACCTGGGCAGAGAGTGAAGTGTAAGAAATAAACACCCTTCCTGCACAACCAGTTGAGGTGGAAGATGAGATCTTCAAATCATGTGGTCTGGGGCGTCATGAAGTCATAGTTTCTACAGGCAATAAGAAAAGATTCTCAGCTGGTTTCTTTCCTAAGAATCATAGAGAGTCTTAAGAAAAGAAATGGAACATCTATTTTGAAAAATCTCAATCCAGCCAAAATAAGAGACAAAAGAATATAAATCATTAAAATTTTGTGCCCTTATATATTTCTAAACCACATGTTTTTGAAACACTTATGGGAACTAATAACTGGAAATAAAAACAAGACATTGTGAGGTTCCCACCTGTGGTATATGTCATGGACAATTCAGAGACAGAATCAAATTAACCTGAAAAAATCTGGCCCTGCCACCACTTGATATTTTGTTTTCTTTGATGAAGAAAAGCTATTCATTAGGAAGAAAAGTAAATAAAGTGGGTTGGTAGTGTCTTCTTTTCATAGTGCTGAGAAATGAAGTGTGTGGACAAACCCGTTAATTCCACTGGTTTTCTCCTAATTAGATCTATCGTAGGCAAAAGCCTCCCTTTCACTTCCCCCATGATGATAGATGAGCAGTGTCAATCACTTCTCAGGGCTGCTTGATATTTGCTGACAGGGCTGAAGTTCTGTTATATGTGTAACAGGCAGAAGCCTATTATGATGCAGTTTTTCCTCAAAGGAGAGATGTAGTGAAACCTGGCACAGAAAGTGAAGAAAGTTCCATAAACTTCAGTGGAGTCTTCCTCAACCAGATCAACATACACTGAACTAGGACAATGTTTCCATCCTGAGAAATCTGTGGTCATGAAGTTACTAAATGTACAACAGATAGGGAAAAGACTGACTGTTTTTTGGTATTTTAACAAATTTCCTTGAGGACGTAAGTACCGTCTGTGGATGCGAAAGCACAACTCTCACCTCAAAGGAAATAAGATATACTTTATTCTGGAGCCAAGTATGAGCGACCATGGCCAGGGAACACAGGTTCAGGTTACACCAAATTCCATGTTCCAATATGGGAACAGTTTCATCAAGTTCTCTAAAATAATTTTATTGAATTTTATGCATTTTATACAAGGGATTTTCTTCAAATTTCAACCCCCTTCCCCATCCAACCCCTTCCCCCACCACCACTGGACCTCACGTATTCTGCCATACATGTTAAATCCTATCCAGTCAAGCATTTGTACCAAGATGTCCTTCGGTGCAAATTCATCCCCTGGAGACTAGTCAGCCTAACTACATTTGGTAAGTAAGGTCTTTTCTCCCTCACCCAACAGTAATCAGTCTCCAGTAGTTCCCAGACTAGGGCTGGCCCACTGCATTTCCCTTCCTCCACTCTGAACCCTTCTGTGAATGAGTTGGCTTGGTCCTGTGCTTGATCCCACCATTGCCACAAGTTCACAAGTGTAAGATTCCAGAGGCCTGAAAGCTTCTGCCCTGGCTCTTACAATATTTCTGTCCCCTCTTCTGCAATGGTTCCTGAGCCATGGGTGGGAGAGGTTAATATCAGAGCCCTATCCAGGGACACACTTTCTGCAGTTTTATTCTTTAAAACTCGGCCATTTGTGTCCTTCTGTCTGCATCACACTCTACTGTATAAGGAAGCTTCACTGGTGAGAGCTGAGGATGCACTAGTTTCCTCTCTATCTCCCATTCCTCTGAGTTCCATTAGCCTTAGGTGGAGAGGGTCCACTGTAGATATGTCACCTAGGACTGGGCATCTCTCAAACATATATTCTCTGGGTCTGATAAGTTGTGGGATTCTGAAGTAGCCTCCACCTCTTGCAAAATGAAGCATCTTTGGTGAGTGTGTATGGTATACTTGTCTGTCAATATAAGGACCCATATTTAGCATATGGTAAGAAATTTCATTTGTCTAGAACTATGACAGAGTTATGGTTTTCTTTAGGATCTATGACCTCTCCAGTCATGTGTATTTGTCTTTATTTACAAAGCCACCCGTGAGTTCCCTCCCATTGACAGGGCTTTAAGAACAAGTAGATAGCTATTGATTAACTGCCAGATAACAGTGCCACTCCTCCATCAATAGAGGTAGTCTGCTGTGTTAGTTGTTATGGTTATTACGTTTTAGGGCTGAGTTGGACCATTGATTGATTTTCTCCCTTAGCAGCTTGCATAGTGTCCTCTAGAATTATCAGAACTAAACTTCAGGGAGAAGGATTCCAGGTCCATTCCTGTTCCATTGCTCCAAGTCCTGTGTCCGAAGCATGTATTGTCTCCAATAGTAGGGTCTTATCTTCCAGTTCTTGGAAATAACCAATAGCTCTGGCAATAACCTGTGTTATTTTGGGAGTCTCTTGGAGGACTCTGACCAACCACTCAAAGGAGGGTCTTTCCTGTTTGGCACTGTTTATCTTGCTGTGCAGCCCCCAGGTGTACATATGCACTAATGATCAGACACCATATGTGCATTTCTCAGGGAGTTTTAGAGGCAGCATATTTTTCATTGGCTTCCCTAGAACCCCAAGATCCATTCATCTCTATTCTCTCCCCTCATCCAACCTGCCTCCACCCTCCCCAGTCCAAGCATCCCCATTATCCCCTCCCTCCCATCAATAATACTGGCCTCCTGCTATCCCCTTCCTCTGAGTTCCCTCCTCCATACTGTGGCCCTCTTGCCTCACCTCCCAGCCAAACAATCCCACTCCCCCTCCTCCCCCCATAACATCTTTTCCTGCTATCCTCCTCTTTGAGGTTCTTTCTTTTCCTTTACCTCCATGTTTCCTTTACATTTTCCTGGCTCCTGGAAATATATATATATTCACATATAAGGGATTGTTTCTGTGATCTGCAAATGAGGGAGACCACACATCCCTTGATTTTATGTGTTTGTGTTAGTTTACTTAATATAACAATCTCTAGTTCTATCCATTTACTTGTTCCATCTTTTGTTACCACTGAGTAGAACTCCATTGTGTAAATGTACCACATTTTCATTATCCATTCATTAGTTGAGCGATAGGTTGTTTCTATTTCTTAGCTATTGTGAAGAGAGGAGCAGCAAATTTGGATGTACAGGTGTCTCTATGGCAGCATGAGTTCTTTGGTTATATGCCAAAGAATGTTATGACTGAGTCTTCAGTGGATTCATTTTTAGTTTTCTAAGAGTTCTCCACAGTGTTTTCCATAGAGGCTGCATGAGTTTGCAATCCCACCAGCAGTGAATGAGCGTTCCCTTTCTCCACACCCTAGCCAACATTTGGTATCTTTTGTCCACTTGATCTTAGCTATTCTGAGTGGGTTAGATAGAATCTTAGAGTGGTTTTGTCTGGATTTCTCTAACTACTGAAGATATGGAGCACTTTTTAAGGTGTTTCTTTGCCATTTTCGTTTCTTCCTTTGAGAACTCGCTGTTCAGGGCAATTGCCCATCTTTTAATTGGGTCCTTTATTTTATTGTTTCTTTGATTTTTAAGTTCTTTGAATGTTCTGGGTATTAGTCCTCTGTCGAATGTGTAGCTGGGAAAGAGTTTCTCCCCTCAGTGGGTTTCTTCTTCCCTTCCTTACTTGTTTATTTTGCTGTTCAGAAACTTTGTAGCTTAATGCTGTCCCACTTATTGATTTTTGACCTTAACGCCTGGGCAGTGAAGTCACAAAAGAGATAGAAATATTGAAGAAATCCAAGCCTAAATGAATATGGAACTGAAAAACTCTATAAGCCAATTGCAGAAAACTGGATAAAACTTCACAAGTAAAATGTAACAGAAAACAGAATATTAAGACTGGATGATCAAGTTGAAGATATGGACTCTTTAAGCAAGGACTATGTAAAAAATTTAAAACACAGAAATGGAATACATAAATGTGGGACAACATGAAAAGATCAAATCTATGCATCATAGGTATTCAGAAAGGGGAAAATTATCAAGCCAATAACATTGGCCAATCTTCAACAGGATCATAAAAGAAAACTCCCCTAAATAAAGGAAAATTTTGCCTATACAGGTATAAGAAACACATAGAACACCAATTATACATGACCATAACAGGAACTCTTAATGAAATATCATAATAAAAACATTAAATGTACAGAACAAAGAGAGGGTACTGAAAACTGCTAGAGAAAAACAAATTACATATAAAGGAAAATCCATCAGAATTACAGCTGACTTTTCAATGCAAACTATTAAAGCCAGAAAGAGCCTGGACCAATGCATTCTCCGTTTGAAATGACCATGGATACCAATCCTGAATACTTTACCCAGCAAAACTGTAATAGTTGAAGAGGAAGAGAAAATTTTCCAATATATGAAGGGGCTAAAAGAATTTGTGTCCACAAAACCAGTCCCACAGAGAATACTTGAAGCAATACAAAGGACTGAAGAAGGAATGAGTATTCTCAAGAGGCCACAAAAAGAAAACAAAGAAAATATTAATAACAAAAAATAGGGCCACAAACACAAAGAAGTTAAAATGATGGTATCCAGTAATACACAGATTTCAATAATAACACTAAGCATCAATGGCCTCAACTCTCTTGTCAAAAGACATAGGTTAGCAAAATGGACCAAGAGGAAAAACCCATCTTTTTGTTGTCTTCAAGAAACTCATCTCACTTTCAATAATAGATAATAACTTAGGGTGAAAAGATAGAAAATACTATTCCAATCAAGTGGCTCTAAGAAGTAAGCAGTAGTAACAATTCTAATATCTGACAAAATAGACTTCAAATTAAAACTAATCAGAAGATATTAATGGGGTCATTAATTTCTAATCAAAAAACAGTTGATCAAGAAGATATTACAATCATGAACATACATGCACCAAACTCTGGAGCACCAATTTCATAAAAATAGTACTCTAGGACTATAAAACAGAGATTAACCTTAACTCAGTAACAGTACGTAACTTCAGCACCCTACTGTCTTCAATAGAGAGGTCAACTTGACAAAGAACAAACAGAGAGACATCTGAATTAAATGTCATCTTACAATGGACCTAACAGACATCTCCAGAATATTTCACCCATGCACCAAAGAAAACACTTTCTACTCAGCAGCCCATGCAAGTTTTTCTAAAATTGATCACATTCTGGGACACAAGACAAATATCAACAAATACAAAAATATTAAAATAATTCCATGCATTCTATCAGACCACGGTGCAATAAAGCTTATGATCAGCAGCAAAAGAAACTCTAGTAACTACATGAACTCATGGAGATTAAAAAACAGAGTCATGAATGATGAATAAGTCAAAGAAGAAATTGAGAAAGAAATAAAAGCATTCCTGGAACTAAATTAAAATGAGAATATAATATGACAAAGCCTCTGGGATACTTTAAAGGCAATTGTAAGAGGGAAGTTTATAGCTCTTCGTGCCTACATTAAAAAATCAGAAAGAGTGCATGTAAATGACTTGACAACACAAACCAAGACCCTGGAAAGGGCAAGAACAATCCAACCCCAAATGCAGGGGACCAGAAGAAATAACAAAAATAACAGAAGAAATTAATGAAACAGAAACAAAGAAAACAATAAAAAGTACCAATCAATATAAGAGCTAGTTCTTTGAAAATTTAAACAAGACAGACAAGCCCTTAGCCCAGTTAGCCAAAGGAAGAAAGAGCAAATCCAAATTAAGAAAATCACAGAAAAGGGGAAACATCACAACAGACACCAAAAAATCCAGAACACTGTTTAAGAGAATACTTTAAAAATCTATATTCCATTAAATTTGAAAATTTAAAAAGAAATGGATGAACTTCTAAATTCATAAGCACCACCAAAGTTCAAGATTTATAGTAAGAGAACAAGTCACTTTTCAATTACATTGTTGGAGACATCAGTGAAAAGGGTAATAGCAAACTGGGGAGAATTATACTGTACATTTAGATGCTGTTTAAGAGACCTTGGGTGGAAGGGTCTGATAAGTTGATACATCCCAAAAGTTTTTTTTTTCAGCTGTCAGTCATATGATATTAGGTTAGACAAAGAGGTAGGAGAAGATTGGATATTTAGGGGGCAAAAAATGGCCCAACATAAGTTGTAAATAGGTTCTAGATCTGCAACATGCCAAGATCTCCACAATGGTTGGATTGTTTACGAGTGGTTCACCTTGCAAGAGGTTCAGGTCTTTTTTCTGGTCTTTTTTCACACCCACAAACACTTTAATGTTCCATGAGGCATCTTTAAAAAATATTTTATTTTTTTGTATATGAGTATTTTGCCTGCATGTATGTATGTGTACCCATGACATGCAATACACACTGAAATCAGAAGAGAGCCTTGGATCCCCTGGAACTGGGGTCACGGACTGTTAGCTGCCACATGGGTGCTGGGAACTGAACCTAGATCTTCTGCAAGAGCAGCCAGTGCTTGTAAACACTGAACTATCTCTCCAACTCCTCCATGAGACATCTTTATAGAGACTCTATCCCCAATACTTTCTGTATCAACATTAATTTTGAAGACCTATTATAATCAGTATTTGTTGAACAATTGCTAATATCTTTTAACTACATTTCAGAGACTATCATCCATGCTTTGGTAAATGTATGAAAGACATTACCATGTTTGTTACTTATAATTTAATACTTATAATATGCATATAAGTACATGGTGAGGTACAAATCCACTTTTATTTGACTCTGTAAGAGTCATTTCCTTTTCCATGGATTTAGAAAGTTTTTCACAACTAAGTAAACTTTGAGGTGAAATGTAAAGGTTTACAAAAGTTTGCCAAGTACTAACATATGTGTACTTGGTTTGAAAAACACCTCATAACTTAAAATGTGTAGGAGAAAACTTGTGTGTGTGAAAAATACTAATCTGAACTGGTAGAGAAGCCCATATTGAACATAAGTATACTTGGAGAACAGATATCTAAGCTTTTCATGGACATGAGTATTGAATTTCACTGTTGCCAAATACATTGCTTGTTGAAAAAATTAGATGGAGTTAGGAAAGCAAGACAGGAGTTAGGCAGTGAGACTAGGAAAGATGGTATTAGAGTGTGAGAACTCAAGATTTGATTTAAAAGTGCTTTATAGAAATATTTATATTTATTTATTTATTATTTGTTTTTATTTGTGTGTGCACCAAGGTACGTATGGAGCAGTCAGAACACAATTTTGGGGATTTGGTTCTCTAGCTCCATGCCTTGTTTTGTTTTTGTTTTGGCAGGATCTGTCTTGTTTCTGTTCCTGTGCTGTGTGGCCCAGGCTAGCTGGTCCCAAAGTTTAAACTCTGGTTAATTCTCCTGTCGCCTCCTCTCATCTCACTGTATGAGAGATGGGCATCATGGAGTGCCCACCACTGCATCTGACTTTTTAACGTGTGTTCCAGGAACCAAACTCAGACCTTGAGGCTTACATGACTCTCATGTTTACCTGTCAAGCCATTTCTTTAGCTCCTAGAAGGTATTTTTTCAAGATAATTTTGTTTTCAGTAGGTGGGATGTTAAAGAAGAAACTTGTGCCACTTTCTGACTTCTGATGTGAACTCAGTTCTTGCACTTTTCACAGTACTCCCTCACTTTCTATTGGGGCCATTTTAAATATAATGGGAGGACCCAGTGCCTCTACGGAGTCATTATAGGGGCAATTCAAATGACTTCTTTTGGGAGAAACGTGTCATGCTTGCTTCATCAAATAAAAATACAAAACATCCAATATAACAGTTCCTTCAGAATTTGGATCCTATTTCAATTTTCAATTAAAAATGACTTTTAATGTCATTGATTCCAAAATCACATCAATTTTTAGGATTAACTTGGCCCTTCAGGCGGTTATGTCAGTTTACAGTTCTTAAATACTTATGTATGTGGTGTAGGAGTCAGTGTTCTGCCAGTCCTTTGTCCTGCCAAAGGTAAGTTAGGACTACTTCAAAAAGAAGTAGCCCATAGTATTATAGATAATAGGATGAAATAACTGGTTCATACTTCTTAAAGAAAATATGGCACAGATTATGTGTATAATTCTTAATCTAAACTCAGTGAATTGAGAAGAAAACTCACCATTTCACCACCTAATACACTAAGCTATAACGTTGGAGACTGTGTTGGTACCGTGCGATGTTGGAGACAGTTCATGCAAAATCTGCATTTCAGAAAATTTCATACTTGTTTAAAGAATAAACAGCTTCTCTGTTGTCATAATGCATTGAAAGAATGCAGAAGAGGCTTAACGTCCCCACTGAAGGCTCTGAATGCCGAGAGAAAAGCCATTTAGATTAACATTCATCTTATTTGATGGAGTGGACATTTTGATTAACAAAGACATCGCTTTTATTAAAACCCACCTCACTATTCACAATGCGCCCTCACTTTCTATTAGGACCATTTTAAATACAATGGGAGGACCCAGTGTCTCTACGGAGTCATTATAGGGGCAATTTGAATGACTTCTTTCGGGAGAAACGTGTCACACTCTGTACAAATTTATTATTTTCTCTTTCAGTTCTCCCTTGAAAGCACACTACCAAGTCTCTGTTGTCTTAGGTTTTGTGCATTTGTCCTAGGCTCCACATATCATGAGAAAATCATAAGCTAGAGGGCAGCAGGATTCAATTCTGCCCTTACATGGGTGTTCACCTTGACTGATATTAAGAGATGTCCTGCAGTGTATGTCCAATTCATCTCTATGTGTCAAATGACCACTTCTGGGACACTCATGATCTCATACGCACGTATCGACAATTAGTAGGTAATGGTCTACAGCTATGGTGGATAGGCATCCATCACCCCTGCTGAACACTGTCATCAAGAGTGTTCAGCAGATGACATCTTAGACACTGGGGATGAACACCGTGGCTCCAACACAGCCTAGATACATTTCAGGAGTGTGGTTCTCTGTTGGTCCAGGTGTCACACATACCCTACCTTAGCTTGTGATGAGTCTACCTGTGACTCCCCTGATTCCATCCCCAGCAGAATGGCCTGGCCCTCCACGCCTTTCATTCTCACTCTAAGGCTGAGGGGTCTACTGAGTTCCTACAACAGACCCGTGCCAAGAAGATTTACAGTTTCTCTTCAGATTTACAAACAGAACTTCACAAAATTCCTCTTTCACAATTAGAATCATAACTGATTACAACTAAATAATTCTCAGGTTTGTTTTTAGTTTCTTGCTTTTTTAAAGATATGAATAGGAAAACATGCAAACCGCTTTTATTCTCACACATACATATTTAATGTGTTTCTTTTGAATGCTGATTCCTTGACGTTCACTTGCAATCTGACAGGCTCTTTCATGGTCAGCACGATGGCTGTTTCATGTCACCTGGTACAGGAGATGAGGTCCTTTCTCCTGAACCAGTCATGCATGTTTTGTCTATGTTAATGACCTTTGTGGAAATTTAAACAGTCAGTATACATTAATTCCATGAAGAATCCCAAATAGCTTCAAATCTGCTACTAAAGCCATCGGATTGAAAATCTGGTTTTCAGCCTCATTTTGCCCATTCGTCAGGCTGGGGATGTTTTCTACTTGTTTCCCTAGCGGTTTAGAGAAAAGGGAAGCGCTGCCTTTAAAGGGGGAAGGTGGCAGTGAAAAAGGGAAAACCGAACAGAGCAGCGTCGTGCACATTTGGGAAGAAGCCGGCTTATGCTTTTTTACTGTTATTTTAATTTTAATTGTAATATGATCTGATGTTTCATCTGAAACTTAATACAAGCTCTGCAGAGTCTCTATTAGCAAAGAAAAAATATAGCAGGGAAGTCCCATTGTTAAGGCTCCTAGCCATTCAGGATGCTTCGCTTGGCCAGAATCGGGCTATCTCCTGGAACGTTTCCTAGGCCCACTGCTCAGTAAGAACGCTTCGTGTTCCGTCTTTCCCTCTTCAAATCTGATGGGATTCCAGCCTCTACCATGTAACGTCTCCTCCTGGTTCACTTCAGCAACAACTCATACTCGCACAGCTTACGCAGAGCTGAGCGTGCTCTCCGCCCCTGCAGAGCCCCATTGCACTGGTCTACAGCTACACCTGAATTAAGTCTTCGTTTTGTGCTACAACTAATGTTACTTTAATATCATTCACAAATAACGTTTTTCTTTAACAGCTGCAATAATTCCAGTGTGGCCGAGTCTCAGAGTATCTATGTCACTCGCCACTAAATCGTGCAGGAAAACTTCCGCTGATCTTCCGATAAAGCAGCATCTGTGTAATGCTGACGTGACTCATTCCCTGCTGGACCACCTCTGTTGTCCTTTTCAGGTGTGTAAATAACTTTGGCCTTTCTTAGCGGCGTGCTTACAGGGTGCCTGCTCAGCCGTTTGATATTAGGAATGATTTTCTTAAGTGAACATTAATGACAGAGGAACCATTATTCTTCACCAGTCAATGAACTGAAAGCCGCTGCTGGCAAATGTAAGTAAAGGCACAATAAATGAAGACAACCAATTTGCCAATTAAGGGAGTGATTCTTAGCATCAGGGAGGCCTTCGCTGGGTGGATGATGAGCTCAGAAACTGACATGTATTATCTGCAGGATGCGTCAGACTCTTCCCTTTGGCTTGATATGGGGAAATGAAGACCGGAGTCCCCGCCTGGGAAGCAGCTAACCCAGATCTCATCCTGCCATTGTTACAGCAATTTGTTTAGGAGCGTTTTCCCCATGAGAGCCAGTGATCCCTCCCCACCCTGAGCTATCAAATTCAGACTTGTCTTCCCAACGGCAGCCAATGTGGACAGCTGCATATACCCACCCCCAGACAGCCCCATTACAGAGCTAACAGAACCGCATCTAAATTCATGAGCCGATAAAAAGTAATCTGGCAAAAGTCTTCTTTATACCAGAATGTTCAATGATAATCACACCCCCTTGAATTACAAACGTCACGTAACCATTCACTCTGGTACTGACTTACTGACATTATTTGACATAATGACATAATAAAACATATTTTAAAAGACAAACCCACAATTTACTTACCTCTCACTTAAAAATGTTTCAGAAACCTATTGATATCATAGTTGATAGAGTACCATTATTTCTTGGACTATGAAAACTTGAACAGGTTTTAATAAACAGTGAAAGCAGAAGCAGCTCAAGCTTGCTGGCTACATTTATTCTCTACCTTCCAGCCATGGTAACAATCTAAAATTACAGCTAAAATTAATTAAAACTTTTAGTGACCTGAAGCTGTTTTTAATTAAGTTTTTTTTTTTCCCCTGGAGATAATGAAATAATTTACCAGTATCTCTATTTTTTCATTTAAATAATTTTAGGGCAACTTTGTAGAAAGTCTCTAGTCTGACAAATTCAGCATGCTAGTACACAGAATCCCGAATTCAGTAAATTGAAATGCAAGAGTTAACAAATTCATTCATAACTCCTCTTAACCTCTTTGATTAGGAACTGTTAAGTTACTGTAGGAAATAGCAAGTCACAGTTTTGTGTCAGGCATGTTGGGGGAACTGACAAATTTCTGTGCTGAGTTCATTGCCCAGTTGACATGGTTAGTTGTGCAGAGCTGTGCTTAATAATTGTGACTCCCCTGGGGTGTGGTTTAGAGATTTGACATGGAAGTTCCTCTTCAAATATCTCCTTCTTGTCATTTGAAATGACACATTTTAAATGAACACATTTGAACAGAGTAAAAGACACGAATTCTTCAACCCTTGAAGTTGCGGTGTAGCTATAGTGGGGGTGCTTATGCGTGAGACTCATCTATGAGGAGGTGGGCATTGGATGTCGCTGAGCTTCAGAGATAAAACCGATACCACAAAGCAAAGAATCCAAAACGAATTATTAAAAACCAAACAGGAGCACCATCTGTGGTGGTATATGCTTGAACGCTGAGCATTTGGGCAGCTGAGGCAGAAGGATCACAAACTTGAGGGCACAGCAACTCAATAAACAACAACAACAACAAGAAAACTATAGACATACTCGAGGAACTGGCATCAGGATCTTTGAACACATACAATTAAAGCATAAAAGATATGATTTCTGCCTACGGTCTTTTTATCGGTGTCAAAGTAATAACTAAGTCTTACAAATGTTCAAAGATGCCTAAGTAAGACTTGAGAATGAATGATGGAAGGCGTAAAGGAAGCAAGGACTTAGACATGTGGTGTGAGATGATGCAGAAGGAATTTAAACTAAAGTGCAAAAAATAAAGTGTAATCCATTACAGCATGGGCCTCGATGGGCAAAGACTAACACTATCATTTTCCATACTGAACAGGAGTACTCAACACTGCTAATCACTCCAAAGGACATTAGGTTCTATGAGAAAGGAAAAGAATATTTGAAAGAATCAGGCAGAAAACTGACTTTCTCGGCTAAGTAGGTAACTAGAATACTTCACGCAATTGTAGATCAATTTCTGCAGAGATCAGCTTGCACTGCGGTTTCCATGAGGAATACTAGATGTTTAACCAAGATTATTAAACATCACCTACAATAACTCTATATGCATGTATATATGGTTCATATATATGGTTCATATATATATTCCATATATGTGTATATGTTATCTATTTATCACCTATCTATCTATGAACAACCTCAAAGATAAGCATTACTTGACTCAAATCACTCAGGTAATTATCATCAGAAACCCTTCTGTAGGAAATAGATAATCTCATCCAGAGACCTTCTCAAAAGACATAGTTTTTTCTCAGAATTCCAGGAAATTACTGAATCTAGTATTCAGTTTTATTGAACAAAAAGGAGCAACTAGAGAAAATGCATGTGCAGAACTGGTGTGTTACAGTGTCTAGACATGAGGAACTTAATGAAGATTGAGTTTGGGTTTTCTGGTATTAGTTTAGGAAACCCTGGAACAATGCCAAATGCATTGACATGGGCCTGACAGTTGAGACCCTCCATGGACTTCCCTGGGTACAGGATTATACTATTACTCATATAACAATTATCTCTGCATATGATATTCAGAAAGCAAGAGCTTTCCTCTAATAGAGACTACTGAGTGGTGGGATGGAAAGGATCACAGTGCTGAGTCCTCAGAGGATGAGGGCTCTGTGGGGAAGCCTGGTGCACACGAAGCAGAAGAGGATTTGAGTCTAGAAAACTCAGTGGAAGGAAGTATAGTTTTTCAAGAAATAGAAGTATCTCTGAGTCTATTCATTTTTATATGCAAGTAAGATCTCCTAAGTGAACAGTTTATTAGTATAGGCTAATGGAAGGGGCCCAAAGTCCCATTATCAAGTGTATTTTTTTTCCCACTGAAATTTCAGAATTTTGGAGAATAAAGGAAAGTGAACAGAGTTTAGGGCCACGAGGAGAAACTCTGCTAAATGTCAGGAAATTTGAATTACATTTCCAGATTGTTGGGGTGGATCCTCTACGGTACTGACAGCAACTCAGTTTCACAGTGAGCTAGTCCTCTAGTCTATGAATTGAGAGATTGTAGCACTAATGCCTCCCTTCAACTCCAGCACATCATGAAGGCTGCATCAGTGTATTTTAGGCCAAGAACTCTATTTCTGGTCCCGCTGAGTAAATTATTGTTTGACCTTAAATCAGTTGCTCAGCTTCTCCAGACTTTTCCTCATTATAAAATGAGGTGCTGAACTCTTTGATTGCTAAAGTTTCTTCAAGGTGTAAAAAAATCTATCATTCAATTCAAGACCTGTCCTCAAGGAGTGCTCCACCCAGTTAGGCAGACAAGAGGAGCACACAGAAAGTCAGCGGCAATATTGGCCAATAATAGAACAGATGTCACAAGGCAGTGCCTGCCATGGCGCCAAGCAAATGTGGCAGGTGGTAAGTGATGTAACCGAGATGCTGAGATCTCGTTCGGCCTTGGACTAGGGAGGCAGTTCTTCATGGATGGGTCCTCCTATCAGAGTCCTCCAGGGTAGGCTGGGTCAGGTCTGGCTGAAGCACAGATGTGGATCTAGACATGAAGCTGAGCTCAGTCTGAAAGGCAGAAAAGCATATCCCGGGGACGGAAAAGAGACCCATCTTTACCGAGAGTTAATCAGAAAGTTTTACTTTTGAAAATGTACCTTAGAAGAAGTCACTGAAAAACAACAGCAATGATATTGTAAATGCTATTATGGAATTAGTGACCTGAAAACAAGGGTCCTTTCGGTGTTTCAAAAGTGGAACTAGAGCTTGGCTTGAAATTTGTACTGTTTCTATCATAAGTAAAGTTATGGCTTCTTGTTGGATGAAAGAAAAAAAAAAAGAGGTCACTCAAGAGCACCATGCATCACCATCATGTCTTTCTTCTTCTGATTGAACAATTGCATGTTTGAAGCTATTAGGACCAGTTTTGCGTGGGGCTGGGTGTGAAAGACTAGGTTGCAAGTCTCATGATTATTCATTACATCTAATCTGATTTATACATTAATTCCCCCAAATTAATTTTTACTACAAAGATTATTCAATATGTATGTCATTTTTAAACAAGTGTAGAAGAGTGCAAACAATGTGTCTTTTGAGTCTGGGAAAATCTATTTTTTGAAATGGATTACACTAGGGAATTTCATGAAAGTCCATAAAGAAAGGTGGTTCAGTCCTGAGTCTTGTGGTTGTGATCACAGTCAACCAGTCTGAGTCTCCCCATCTCGGGGAATGTTGAAAAGCTTTGTTTGACAGAGCTGGAAGGAAATCACAGGTTTCTCAGACCCATCTGGGAGCAGGGCTGTACATTCTTTGCATGATATATGGTGAACACATGTGTAACCATGGCAAACACTATCCACAATACCAGCTTTGTAATCACTCCTCTTTAAATGTGTCTTAATACATCTCTAGCTTTGAATCAGGCCTTTGATTCAATAACCAGTCTCAAACATCAATATCAAAAGTTTCCTCTGCCCTAGAGTGTAAGTTGGATCTACAACCCTGGAAGCTGTGAATTGCATCAGCCGTGCGTTCTGATTGCGAGCACGCAGTGAATGAATGCTGAGTTTCAGAGCAACGGCATGAAGATTGTGGGACTTCTGAGGTTCTGAAGTAATGGGACTTGTCTCTAATTTCAAGTATCAGAAGACTTGAACAGAACATAGCACCTTAACCACCTGAGCTGTTTTAATGTGATGTTGACAGACCTATAATGCTCAACTCCACAGTACCTGAATAATTGAGGCTTTGAAACATCAAAGTGTTGACATCTCCAAACACTCTCATAGCTTTATTTGAAATATTCTCACAAAAGGAGACTAACTCTGCCATTTGAGATCAATGTGATTCTCAGAAACACACTGTTCCCTCATCATCATCAACTCTCTAAGCAATGAATGCTCTTCAGGTCTATCATTCCATGAGTCAAAAGGAAGCAAGAAGGATAATCAAGTTCACATTAAGGATCCTGCTCTGCTTCAACGGAGATACAAACAACATTGCTTCATTTCTCCATTCCTTCTATGATATTTAGGGAACGCCCAGTCTGCTTTGGTTGGGCATTGTAAATATAGAGAGGAACAAGATACAGATTTTCTTCAAACTGAGTTTGGGCTGTGAGATGTGAAGTACTTAGACAGCTGTGGTACAGGGTGATTTGTTCTGAGTAGCTGTTTGCAGCCATGGTTGTCACTGAGTTGCTCAGAACACATAGGCATCCCAAACATGGATTCATGCCTCCTAGCCTGAGGTGACAGCTCAGTCGGTAATATGTCTGCTGCACAAACCTGAGGTCCTGAGTTCAAACTTCCAGCACTCACATAAAAGTCAGGTATAGTGCCATGCATTTGTAACCCCATCCCTATGGGCTGGAGGATGTAGATACAGGAAGATTTCTGAACCTCACTGACTGGTCAGCATAGCTGGATCAATAGTGATTTCTAGGTACAGTGAGATACCCTGCCTCAAAAATCTAAGGACAAGCATGATTAGGAAAGACACTGGAAGTCTACTTCTCTCTGTCTCTCTCTGTCTCTCTTTCTCTCTCTATCTCTCTCTCACACACATGCACACACACACACAGACGCACACACACAGACCCCCCCCCCCACATCGACCACAGACCCCTTCCCAGATATACATACATAAGGGTCATTAGGAATACTGCTTCTGATGGACATTCAAGACATGACAAATCTAAACCTTAGTCTAGAGTTTAGAAATGAGCAAGGGAAGGTGGGGCAGAGTCACCACCTTTGAACGTGTTCTGACCTGGAGGGAGAATAAGCCACAGAACACCATCACACTTAGGCCACCGCTGCAGTGCTGGGGCAAACCATGAGGCCAGGGAGCTCCAGAGCAGCCCGAGGAGTGGTTGGTTCAGTGAGGTCAGCATCAAATTGCTATCGAATGGCCACAGTCTTTCAAACAGAAAATAAGACCAGATTCATTTCAGAAGAATGTCATTCAACTCCACGAACAGAAAAGAAGTGAGGCGGGCTTCCAAGAATGGATATAAACTGGGAATTCTGAACTGAAGACAAAAATTAAAGGCTGTTGCACAGGGGAAATGTAAGCTGGCGATGCGTGTGGAGAGATCTGAAATCCTAAGGGTGCTTCACTGTTGACTGTTCTGATGCAGTTTTATTAACTGAGGTGGAACTGTGAGGAGAACCAGACTTGTGGAGAAGGAGAGAGTTTAATTTGAGGCCAGGGGATGATAAATCAACGGGAGATGAAGACATGGAAAATTGGAAATTGAGAATTCTGCATTTAAAAGGGAAACGAAGAGCAAAGTTTTGGGGGAAAGAAATGAAAGTCCTAGAAGGCTTTGGCACTTTTAAGGTGTGATACCTGAAGACATTTACATGTCTTCATGCTTCTGTTAAGAACTTGTGTGGTATGGTGACTCACATTGTAATCTTAGTACCTGTAAGGCCTCAGCAAGCGAATCACTGTGAGTTTGGGACCAGCCTGGGTTACATAGTAAGTTTTAGACCAGCCTTTACTGCAGAGCGCTGCCCTGCCTCTAAGGTCGTTTAATAAATATTACATTGACATTTCCCTTTCTTTCCGTAGTTTCCTTAACCAGTGCTTTGTTTCAAATCACCATGACTTCTGTCCTACCCTTTGGAGCTGGTTCTTCCTCTCATCAGAGGTGTACATGCATAGGATCCACAGACACATCATTTGTTTCTTGACATGTATGTTAAATATAGTGTTTCCATGAATCTTCCTTAATTTGTCCCCAGTGAAGTTAGCCTCAGTTTATTTCAAAGTCTATAATGCATGAACTACCCCAGTCCTATGTCATTGATTCATTTATGCATTCCTACATATGCCACCTATGAAAATAAATCTTGCATTTATTTATGAAAGTAATTTGCTGTCTTAAACTTAATTGTACTTTTTCCATGACAGGTTGTTTTTATGAAACAAACAGGTAAAGCCCCACCCCACCCCTGTTTCTGTATAAGCATTCTCAGACTAGTTGGACTGTTTAAAAAACAGTGTCTGTTTTCTTCTAGGGCTCTGTCTGCTTTTCCCGGAAATAAGAGCACCATATGATAGGAAGGTTCTAAACTCTGTCTACACTGCACTTAAGACCTGAGTTCAAAGAACATTTCCTGTAATGGAGCCAAGGAATATTACAGTCTGTGATGCACGTTCTACTTCAAGAAATATAGTGGCAAACAGAGAGGATGTGACTTGTGATCCCAGCGCCACCCTGGTACTGCTGGAATTAACTGCTCTTTTTATGGGGTACGAATCTGGGGTCAATTTTTTTTTTCTCTTTTATAAAAATAAGTTCTGCTGAACATGTTACAATTTATGGGTAAAGTGCTGACATTAATCCACCATTTTGTTTACCTGGATTCAGGACTAGTTACTTGAGGTTTTCGACCACATTAGGCCACAATTAGTGTGTCTTTAACTGTAGACTGCTTCGGTCATGGTATGTGACTTCCAATCCTAACAGGCTGAACATAGTGCTAAGTTACTACAATGACATATCTAGAGTATATAAGCCTTTGAGTAAAGAATGCATTTCAGAAATAACTTCTAGAAAGTTGAGGCTAATTAGAATTATGTGTGTTTTTATAAATATACTCACATGCATAGATCCATAGAAACAGAAATAGTCTAAAATTTTGAAGGTGTCAGTGTTTTCTCCTTACAGGACCAGACTCGAAATAGGGGAAGAGACAAATAGTACCATCCAGACGCCTTGATGAACACGTGACATCCAGAGCAGTTCTCACTGGAACTCTTTAAGACCGAACACCTTCACACTTGACTATAAGGCCCATGTGCGTAGTCAGTTTAATCACCATTTGTAGCTGTCAGTGGTGTTATGTTGCCACCAAATGATGCCACACTTTGAAGATGGTGACACCTTGGGAAAGTTTTCGGTGGACTAGAACTCCACTGCCAAACAGCTGACTGCAGGCAGGAAGAGTCCCAAGGGCTTTTCCTAGAAAACATCAGTGAAGGGAAAATAGTTAAGGCCTTAATAGCAGGACAGATTTTTCTTAAAAAGTAAGCACTTAGACTTATTAACAAAAGAATATGCTCAAAATTTGTTTCTGAATGAAACTTATGAAACTGAATGAAATTTATGTGTTTTTGTACGTGTAGAATTCTGCCTTGTAGGGTACATAGGGCCAGGCTTGGTTTGCAGCACAACGCAGATTACAAAGGTGTGACGATTTGCCCCTCTGTACTCTACATGCCCATCTTCCCGTTTACACAACCCCGGGGAGCCTTGTTCTACAGAAAGCCACAGAAATTGTACAAGATGTACTTTTCCAAATGCTTCACTGTGTTACTAAATTCCAGCCAGGAAAACTGTTGAGTCAAATAGTCTACACAGTAGAATTTTTCTTTTTCTGCATTTGAAAAGTAAAACCTTTTCTAGAACTTTCTTCCACTTGTATGTGAGGCATTCATCGGTACAAGAACCACTGACACTCATCCTGTGTGCTGCTTCACAGAAACACTCAGCAAGGCCCTGATGGAAGCAAGGAGCATACCTTGAACACCACTGGTGTTATGAAATCTTCTCATCACTTTTTATGTCATGTTCTTAGAAGTACCAAAAAGAAATTCATTTTACCTTCCAAAATACAGGCTAACGCCGGCCAGTAACAACTGTTTCATGAGAAAATATTATCACAATTACTGAAGAAACCAAAAACCTTTATTCCGTTTTCATCCCCTTGACTCTGATCAGCTCCTCTGGGGATTCAAGACAACTCCTGTGTCACATGTAAGCTTTGAATTGGAGTTATTTAGAACAACTGAAGCATGTTACCGACTTGGGAGGGTGTTCATTAGTGCTGTTTGAGAGAGAATAAATGACTACAAATGTTTGACCATCCTGAATTGTGTCATAAAATTTCCATTTTTCTTTTTATCACTTTTTTTGGTCTTTTTGAGACAGGGTCTCCCTTTAAAGTATTTATTTATGTACTTATTTTATGTGTATGACTGTTGTACCTGCATATGTGTACACCCAGGTTGTGCAACTCCCACCTAATCCGGAAGATGGCTTCGATGCCCTGGAACCGGAGTTAAGGACAGTTGTTAGTTATCAAGTGGGTGCCGGGAACTGAACCTGAGTCCTCTGCCAGGGCAGCCTGTGATCTTAACTGTTGAGCACTCTCCAGTACCAGTATTTTTTTTTTTTTGAGATCCTCCTGTTTTATTATCCATAATGTTAGGATTAGAGACATGCACCTTCACACCTGGCTTTGACGCATGTTTAAGAAGAAAATACGGGAACATCTTGTCTGGAGACAGGAGACTCCACTGGTCTAGGGTGGTCTGCCAGGGCAGCCTGTGATCTTAACTGTTGAGCACTCTCCAGTACCAGTATTTTTTTTTTTTTGAGATCCTCCTGTTTTATTATCCATAATGTTAGGATTAGAGACATGCACCTTCACACCTGGCTTTGACGCATGTTTAAGAAGAAAATACGGGAACATCTTGTCTGGAGACAGGAGGCTCCACTGGTCTAGGGTGTCCCTGACATACTATCTGCAAGGACTATGTCGAAGTCCCGCTGGAGCTGTGTGCCAGGCACTAAGTGCTTGCAGCATTTCTACTAACTGACAATGTTATGAAAAGGCCAAGAAGGTATTAGACAACAAAACACTATCCTGAAGCATCATCCGGCAATGACCAGAGAATATTATGGGATAGAAATTTTGGAAATTCAGTTACATTGGACACTGGTGGAAATCGCAGTTCACCTCAACCTATTGTAACAATCAATCAACTACTGTCAATAATATGAGAATCCAAATTCCTACTGAGATAGCTCAATTCCTTTAAGGCATATATTGGACCTCCATGCATGTTTAGCTGCTAACTTCCTCCAGGCATGCATTAAACCTGGTCATGCTGTAGTTTGTGTCTTTGGCGATACAGACTGTTTCCTATCCTTCACCATGGGTAGGCGTAAGTACACCAGGCACCTCATGTTTACTGGAGGCTGAATGAAGAATTTTCTTTATATTCTTATACTGATGAGGAGAGATGTAGGAAGGGAACTACATTCCATTTTTACCTCGGATATGTCTATCTAAGACATATTTGAAAGTTCAGTGCAAGATGTAGAATGACTTTTGTAAAATAAGAGACCCACTATGGAGTCGTATCTGGCCTGGAACTCACTATGTAGAAAAGACTGGCCTGCAACCCACAGAAATCCTCCTGCCTCTGCCACACCAGTGCAGGTACAAAAAGCATTGGTGTTAAAGG
>NW_008337322.1:1259850-1271809 GCF_000622305.1 Nannospalax galili | reverse complement strand
CCTCCCTCCCCTACTGTCTCCTCCCCTACCCTCTCCTCCCTGTCTCCTCCCTCCACTACCCTCTCCTCTCTGTAGACAGAGACATTGTCTAAGTCTGTACCTCTGGCTGGTCTGGAACTCTTTATATAGTCCAGGCCTGGAACTCACCTGCCTCTGCTCCCAGATTCTGGGATTACAAACATCTGCAACCATGATGTCAGAAAGTCATTTCTCAGTCTGTCTGTGCATAGGCTCACTTAAGCACATTTCATTTACTTAGAAAAGAGTCTGGTCCTCATCGTGGTCATGAACAATTCTAAGTGTAGACAGATGGGCTGAGCACAGTTAAAGGACAGTGTGCTTTACTACAAAAACAAAAACAAAACAAAACAGGAAAGCCACAAAATTTAGAATCAAATATTTTTTTCAAATAAAAATTTCATGGGTAACTTAATTGTCAGAGAGGGACAGAGCAGTTAGAAACAATCTGATTTAAAGGTCAGCTAGGTATGAGTGTCTGTGGGGATTCATCAAATATAACCTAAAAACAGTGTGAGGTATGGATAGACGGAGCTGCTAGGCTCCTCTGCCAAGTGCTGAGAGGCAGTGAGTGGGGATAATGTGTCTCATGACAGATTCTGTGAGGGGCCACTGTGCCAGCCACAGGGGATTCTTAGAAAAATTCTCTGCTTTCATGGACTGAAGTCAGCTGTTTAAAACACATCACATTTACAGGACTGGGCTCCAAAACGACTTTCATTATGAAGCTGATTCAGTATTAAAGACAAACAGACTTTCCCATCTTCCAAAAATTTCATTCGGAGAAATAGGACTATCTAAGATTAGTCATTTAGTTTCATTCTAAAAGAATAAGAAATAAATATTTCTGTAGATTATTTTTATAATTCAAGGTATACGAAGATGAAAAATAAGCCTTTTTAACTTAGTTCCTTAGAAACTTAAGAATTAGTTTAGTACCTAACAATTAAAAAACAAAGAGGCTTTCCATAGCAATTAAGAACCACTCTTCAGATCACTCATACCTGTGGAGGCCATCTTACATTTTCGTGTGTGTGTGTGTGTGTGTGTGTGTGTGTGTGTGTGTGTTTAAAACTTGCCTATCATGTTAGCATTAAAATACCTCAATATTTGTAGAAAATGAAAGAATAAAAATAGTGGTTAAAGAATTTTAAATTAATCATTGTCTTTAGACAAATCATGAGCAGAAAAACAGACCTGTGACTGACGGTGCTGTTTTTGTGATGTTTCCCCACTTTGCATTCTGATGAGTTGCTTAATGTATGGCAAGATTATAAATCTAGCATGTGATTCCTTTGTGGTTATCTTGAGACACTTTGAGTTACCCAACACTTGGAGTCTACAATGACATGAATCATCCACGGAAGCCTCCTGGATTTATGGCGTTTTCATATAGACATTTTGGAAATTTAAGCCTTTTTGATGATGGGGAAATGAGATGTTTTTCACAGCTCCAAATCCCTGAAAATGGCCCTACTTGGAACCAAGCTAACCCTACCGCAGCCTCTTTGTGATTAAGAACTGCACTGGTTGCATGGAGACTCTTTAAGGCTCTTGTTTCCAATGTTATGCTCACTTCATGTATATACAAATATATACACACATATATGTGTATAAATATAAATGCATATACACATATATGTGTGTGCATTTTTAAAACTTGGCCAGTAGCTTACATAGACTGACAGTAACTTCACGTCTACTTGGAAGTGGGTACCCTTGCTGGCATGTGATTAATTTAGAGAGATTCTTCCTCCCGAATATTAATTTGTTTGATTAGATTTTCTTTCATTACCTACTCCTTCTTTGTCAGAATTTTACATTTAATTTTTCAAATACCATGACATTTTTACAAATGCTACTGCCTCCCATTACTACATGGGCCATTTCATTAAAATGCACAAATTATTGTAAAGCTAGATTACTAAGAAAATCTTTACTGAAAACCATTTATTCATTGTATTTTCTTCTACACAAGTTATGGGCACATATATAGGAAACCTACTTAAGATCCTTGGATGGGCTTCATGAGGAAGGGCCGGGGTTAGTATCGTGAAAACAATGGTCTGGCAGAGGGACTGAGCTCTCTTGTCCAGACTGTGTCTGACAGCCTTGTACGGAGCAGGCTTTTTAGTGGATACAGTGAGAGCTGTCTGGGAAAATCTCTGAGCTGTTCAGAAATGCATCTGTTGTACATCTCTGCCATTTCTGGGTAGGGCTGGCCCCTGTCCTCTAAATCTGGGATTTCATTTAACCTGTCAGTAGCTTCCTTTCCCTGTGTGTGTGTGTGTGTGTGTGTGTGTGTGTGTGTGTGTCTTTTGTGCTAGGTTTGCAGTGTATTTTCATCATATTCAGCACTCATCACTCTCTTGCCCCCCCCTTCCCTTCCTAAGTACTAAGTACCCCCTTCCACCCCATGGCTTCCTTACTGATTTCTTCTTCTTTCATTTTTTTCTTTCTTTCCTCCTTTCCTTCTGTCTCCTTCTCCTTCCCCCTCTCCTTCCCTCCCTTCTTCCCGCCCTTCTTTTTTAATATTTTATTCATTATTCGTTTATATGTGTAGGAGTGTAACATCTGCATGTAGGTAGGTGTACCTGGAGGTCAGCAGAGTGCATCAGATCCCCTGGAACTTGAGTTATAAACAGTTGTTGGCAGCCATGTGGGTGCTGGAATCCAACCCAGGTCCTCTGCAAGAGCAGCCGGTGCTCTTAACCACTGAGTTGCCTCTTTAGCCCCCTTCCTTCCTTCCTTTCTTACCTCTACCTCTCTGTATCTATCATCTATCTATCATCTCTATCTGCCTATCATCTATCTATCTATCTATCTATCTATCTATCTATCTAACTATTATCTATCATCTATCTGTCTTCTATCTATAATCTTTCCCCTTCCTTCCTTCCTTCCTTCCTTCCTTCATTTCTTTCTTTCTATCTTTCTTTCTTTCTTCCTTCCTTCCTTCCTTCCTTCCTTCTATCTGACATGGTTCAGTAGGGTTGTTTAAAGGATTCAGTACCTTACTGACTGCATTACTGAAGAACATGCCTCTCTTTCTCTCAGCAACTACAAAACTCCCTCAACTCCACTCAGAGAAGGTGAGACCTAGTGAGCTTCCCCCTACATGACAGGATTGACCTTGTTAGAACTTTCAAAACTCATTTTACAAGTCAAGAATTTGAAGTTAAAAGTCAAGTGACTTTTTATCACAAAGATTTTTAAAAATCAGAGAATTTTATCTCACTTAAAATTACCAAATGTTTAATCTCGAATCCCACAAACGGCTTATCTAATCTTTGGTGCACCTGTCTCTCTTCAGTCTCCTCAATTTCATCTTTACACCACACATCTTCATGCTCACCCCCCTCAATTGGTGAGACCGCTTCAAACGTTTGGACTAAGCAGATTGGTAATATGAAATGCATATTTGTATAGATAGTGAATTCCATTTTTTTGCCAGCCAGAAAAATGTCAGCTAAAATAGAACAGTATCTTCCACTCTAGTTTCTAGAACATGCACAAGATTTTCATGCTTTCTAAGATTTAAAAGAGCTTTAAAAGCTATTTTAAAAGAACGTGTTTTTTTCAATACAGCTGATAGTATTGATTATGAGATAGTTGGTCCCTAGGCTGATAAAATTGATTAGCAGATATTCCCCAGGTTGATAGAATTGATTAACAGATAGTTGGTCCCTAGGCTGTTAGCATTGATTAGCAGATAGTTGATCCTCTGGCTGATAGAATTGATTAGCACATAGTTGATCCCCTGGCTGATAGAATTGATTAGAGGACAGCCAGACCCTAGGCTGGTATTATTGATTAGCAGAGAGACCTCAGGATGATAGTATTGACTAGTGGATAGTCAGTCCCTACCTAGACTGATAGTACTGATTAGCAGATAGTGGGTCACCAAGCTGGTAGTATTGATAGTCATTCCCAAGACATTATTTTCATTGTGAAAAATAACCATAAAAACACTACAAGAGCTCAGCTGTCTGCCTCTTGCCTCGTGCTTAGCCACGGCCCACCAGCCTTTCATTAATATTAATGAGCAGAATTAGCACTGAGCGTCAGGACTTGGGAAGCCGCAGAGGACCTGCGAGGACCCCTCGGCTCTCAAGCTTTATTATTTTTTAATCAAAGTAGCTGACTTGAAGGCACAAAATTAAAGAACTGAGTCTTTTATGATTCCACAATGATTCAAATTAAAATGATCTATCCTTGCATGATTCCCGTGAACCATTATGTGCTTGTTAAAAACAGTTAAAAATTGCATAAATTCATGATTTAGGGGCTGTGGTTTTCTTTTCTTAATGAACAGTCCATTTTAATGTGTCTTTCCCAGCTCACAGATGTGGACATAATGAAGTGAAGGGGGTGAGGGAGGAGGAGAAAGAGGATTCAATATTATGGCTCTCCTGCTAAAGAGAAGCTCAGAGTTATTACTTTGTTCCAGATTGTTGGAAATCTGTGGCTCCAATGGCATGCCTTCGAGCTCTAATGGGCATACCAGGAGACTGTGAAGGAAGCTTGGCAGGAGCCTATATCATAGAAACAGATACACAAGTGACTCAGTTGGACTCTCTAGTTTCCAACATTCCACCCAGATGTGGAAATGAGTAATTTGCTCAGTTTGTGTTTTGTCATTGTGTTGGTTTTGATTCTGCTCAAGGTCTCATGTAGCCCAGGCTATCCTTGAAATCACAATGTCTGTGAGGATGACTTGGGAGCCTCCTGCCTGCTTTTCCCCAGTGTTGGTATTACAGGCAAGGCACGCACCACCAAATCTGGCAGGTAAGCAGTCTGATTTCCTTCACCAACCCTAATCAAAAGCCTCAAGGTAATTTATAATTATTTTAAAATATTGCGTTTCTCATTAAGTTTTGTGTGAAATTATCAGACACTAAAGAAGTCCTGAAAACACTGATATGTGATGGTTAAACATGTAGCCAGATACTTAGACACCAGTGAATGGTTTAAGACCGCAGTGTCATACAGCACCTTCTTGACCATAGCTATGCCATGGAAAAGTTAAGCTGACTCTAGCCTCTAAAATTATCAGGCAGTTGGCCCAAGGTAGGGAAACACATGTCAGTAGAACCCCAGTTGTCTTGGGAACATGTCAGCATGTTCTGGAATGTACCTGCTAACTGCAGATTTATGGTTTCTGTAGGTTATGCTTGGCTTGATTCTGCAAAATAGTAGTTGTTGCTTAATAGAATAGAAATCTCTAAAGGGGCTCTCCACCTTTAAGCTTGGGAACTTAAACTTTTCATCCCTGGTTATGGATTTTCTGTATAAAAATCTTCCCAGCCAACTAGTCCAGCCTTGGAAGACAAAAGAAAAATGAGGAGGAACCCAATAGAGGACATAGATGGAACTGGTAAAAGTAAGGAACCAGGATCTTCTCCCAAGCCCATGTGATCCCTGGAGGAACAGATCCTCATATGCCCTTAAGTGTATAAGTAAATTGATTTATTTGGGCCAACTGTATGGTCTTAAACACCCAAAAGGAAAGTATAACCAAAGAGTTAAGTCATCAGTATAGTTCTTTAAGAGTTCAAGGGATTACACCTCCCAGACATTAGGCTTAAGTCTATATAAAAAGTTATTTAGACAATTATTTCCCATTGATGATTTTGTTCCTAATCAGAAAGTGCTGCTTAGATGTAAGACTGCAAATCCTGGTCTCCAATACTGTAGTGCCCACCTGTAGCTAAGGGAGACAACCAGCTATTGCTCTAAAATGATGGATAAATTTTTCTCCCCCTATCTAGAAGCCTTTGAGAGGAACTGACACTGATTCTAGCTATTCCAACAGCTATCAAAATGCCTGAAAGCAAATCCTGAATCCATCACTCTCAAGTCCAGCCTTGGCCGACAGAAGAAAAACGAGGAGGAACCCAATAGAGGGATGCTTTTGGAAGCCCTTGTCAAGAAACTCCAATGGACTCTCATATGAACATTTGAAAATTGCCCTGTTCTGACTCTTTTCTAGTTCCCTGTCTAGAATTTGTAATGCTAATTATTCTTGCCTGTATTTCTCCTTCACATCTCCTATTCATGATTCAAAGACATTCTTTTCCTCTTATAGACAAGAGTTATGGAATTTGGGAGTCTTTTAGATAGACCCACAGGGTAAGGCAATTTGGGTTACCTCTGCAGAGGATAGTGTGATGAGAATAGGGGGTAGGAATTGGCTAGGCAGTTAGGGTGAAAAGACCCCAAAGAAATGTAGCCAGTTTCTTCGCTAAAAGTAAAAAATGTCCTTGGGCCTGTTAGCAACATACTCTGTTCCAAGGCCAAAAATGTCAAAAGTATTTGGGAGCTTGTATCTAACCCTTAAAAGATTTTAGGGTTACCTCTTCAGAGGGGGGAATGTTTGAGGGGAGGGACTGGACATGGATTTGATCAAAACACCTTATATGCATGTATGAAATTCTCAATAAAGTTTTTGTAAAAATTTTTTTTAAAAAGTTTACCATAGAGATGGCTCGGGCTGCTCTTGGATTCTGACATCCTTGTGTAGCCACTGGCCAGCAAAGACTTTTGTTTAACAAAACTTTGTCTGAGCGGTCTTCTCTGGTAAAGCAGCCCACAACAACAGCAATATAGATATATCTATATTTCTAACAATGAGTTAGAAATTCATCTCAAACAGCATTGACCTAATCTTGGTTAAACACATTTGTACTTACAAAAATACATTGGCAAAGTCTTCCTTGCATCAGACTGGGACTAGCAAATAATTTAAAAATATTCATAAAGATAAAGGGTGATATGGGAAAAAAGTGACTGTCTATGGTGAGTTTTTATATGGATGGAAGTGCTCATATGTTCAGCAATAACTTGGTTATCTTCATCAAATGGAGCTATGCTTTGGGGGCATAAATCAGTTAGAAAATCTGGGAGAAAATTTTGAAATTATTATACAATGACAGAGCTTCTTAAGAAATGTTTCTCAAATTGTGGTCTCAGACCACATTACCCACACCCACCCAAGAGATTACTTAAAAGAACAAAATGAGTAGATTCTTGGATATCTGCCTCAAACTGTGAACTGTAGTCTACAGAGGTAAGGCCTTCATATTTTAAGGAATGGTCTAAATGATCCCTCCATAAGAAGTCAAGATGATTGTGATGATCTTTATAAATTATGTTATTTATTTCTTCATTTTTGAGCTAGTCATAAGTGAAATCCTTACTTCTGTATAAATGAAGAGAAATGATAACACCCAACATTAAAGTGGTTCTGCTGGAAGATGGGTGAGAGGGACTGATCCCCACAGTCTTGACCTCCTTTGCCATGGGCTGCACCCCAGACCTTTATTACCACCTTACACTTTTATATCTTTGTTCCTTCACTTGTTTTGGTGATCAGATCTCTGCCTCATATTCTTAAGCATTTGGCTGACTCAAAGATATGCAGTCAGTACTTAGAATTCAGTTTTTAGCACCCAGTGAAAAATTGAGCACATACTATTATTTCAAGAAATCCTGGCCCTGGAGAAATTTGGATTTCTGTCAAGTAGCTTCTTTACAATTATTTTTTACATGAACTTTCGTCTTATTTAACCCTCTGATAAAAAAGATAGCATATTTCTTTCATATTTCCTACACTCTCACCAAGCTTCATCAGCATCATCAGCATCATAACCAGCTATTATTACAGGTGCTGATTTTATAAGCATCATCCTCCTTCTAATCAACTAAAACTTCTCATTCTGTATCACAACCAAAACCTAATGTAAGTCCCTGCCCAATGCTCTGCCATAAAAATCTGCATTTTCCCTAAAAGTTGGCCATACCATCAGATGTTTATTAATTTAATTAGAGATTACATACCATGTGTTTGAAGGAAAACTCACAGCAGAATCTTCGAAAGGACCAAGTGACATTTAAAGGGCAGGAGTGGCTTAGAAGTGACATAAACATTACCAGAGACTGAAAAATCATGGATATTTTTGAAGATGCAGCTGTAAAATAGAGGCATACAATGTTCATATTTAAAATGGCTTTCCAGCTGCAGCTGTCTCGTGCTGATGAAGGCCGTAATGAGAAAGCTTACTCTGTTATTCTGTCATGAGAACTAAAACCTGGGACTGAGACATGTCACAGGGGATGAGAGAATTGCATGAAATCAAGACTTAGAAACAAAGGAAGCGAGCTTTGGAATTGTTTTCACGACCCACTCTGAACTTGTGATATACTCCTGAAAAGGTTTGATCTTAATAGCTCTTAAAATACCTTTATTATTTGCTATTCTTAGATACAATTCTTGTGGTTTACTAACCTTAACAAATAGACATGTTGCAGGAAAATAAGAGCAAATTCTAGTTTTGTGGTTGTTCTATTTTCTAAAATCATTTGTGCATATGTGCGTGCTTGCTTGAGTCCATGCATACCATATGCATACAGGTGTCGGTAGAAGCCAGAAGGGGTCTGGTGCTGGAGCTACAAGTGGTTGTGAGCCACCTGATGTTGGTGCTGGGAACCAAACCTGGTTCCTGTGGAAGAGTAGTCAGCATTCTTAACCACAGAATCGAAACTCCAGACCCAGCATTATTATATTTTAAACCAGTTAGAGTATTGTATTCCAACACATTGCACTGGAATTCTCTGTGCTGTGTGGTGCAGTGCTGTGATGCTGAGCTGTACCAGAGTCTGTTGTGCTGCATTGCACTGCGATGCTGAGCTGTGTTGCACTGTCCTGTACTGTGCTGGTCATATTGCCGTGTTGTAGTGGATTCCATTGTGTTATGTTTTGCTGTGTTGGGTTGTTCTGTCCTGTGTTGTGTTGTGTTGTGTCATTATATCTTGTTCAGTTTGTTCCGTTGTAGAATATTATTGTACTTTCTAGTCATAGGCCGAATTTTCCCATACAAGGCTCTCACCTGGAGTTACAGCTGAACCTGTACCTTAGGACAAAGTCTGAGGAGATGCTATCTGCTTCATCTGGAACAGTGATTGGAGGGATGACAATCATCAATGACCTTCAGGTGAAGAATGTCCTACTGTCTTCATTACTCAATGTTATATAATCCTGGGAATTCCTCTGAGGGGAGAGGTACGCTCCTGCCTATCCAGGCTCAAGGTAGTGGGAAGCCCATCAACACTGAGGTCTGCTCGGACAAGACCACCTTCCTCACACATAGAGGGTTGACAGCATGAATAACTTCATGATAAACACTCAGAGAAGATCTTAGTTTTTCACACTGTATTTGTCATTTTGATGAGGAAACAGATTTGCACTGAGGGCAAAGTAGAGAGAGCAGTGATGGTGTGCATGGAACATTTTTCATCTTAACAGCATGATTTACTTTCGCCATTTCTGTAGTAACAAATCCTGTAACTGAAATTCATGGTTGGAATGCCTTAAAGAGATGCAAAGGCAAGTTGATTTTTCAACTTAAAGAGCTCTTCTGGCTAATTTGCTCTTGATTAGGTGAGGGGAAGCTAAAGTATCAATGGATGAAATACCCTCTTTTCTTGCACTGAGGTTCCAGACAAAATTTCCATGTAGGTTAAAAGTATGGGAACAACACATGCGAATTGTATGTTATATTTTCTGGGTGCCATAAACATGCACTTTTGCTCAAGGACTTTCCTTCCTTCCTTCCTTCCTTCCTTCCTTCCTTCCTTCCTTCCTTCCTTCCTTCCTTCCTTCCTTCCTTCCCTCCCTCCCCTCCTTCGTTCCTTTCTTTCTTCTTTTATGACTCATGTATGTGTGAGTACACTTCCCAGAGAAGCCAAGAAGGGCATTAGATGCCCTGGGGCTGGAGTTACTGGCAGCTAAGGGATGTGAACCTGGCAGCTGAAAACTGAACTCAGGTCCTTGGCAGAAATATATGCTCATAACTGCTGAGCCAGTGCTCGAGCCCCTTTTAGTGTTTATTTTATTTATTTACTTTTATGACTCATGTATGTGTGAGTACACTTCCCAGAGAAGCCAAGAAGGGCATTAGATGCCCTGGGGCTGGAGTTACTGGCAGCTAAGGGATGTGAACCTGGCAGCTGAAAACTGAACTCGGGTCCTTGGCAGAAATATATGCTCATAACTGCTGAGCCAGTGCTCCAGCCCCTTTTAGTGTTTATTTTATTTATTTATTTATTTATTTATCCTAAGGGACTTAAATAATAAGTTACATTTTCAGAAATATTTCCCCTAAATAGGAATCAGAATTGGGTCACCATTGCAGACTAGTGCTACTTTCAACTTTAAAGTATCCTATTTAAATAATACAGGAAACAAGGTGCTTATTTAAAATATACTCTGGAATTCTCCCACTCAAAGGCAGGCTCATGAACATTTCATAGCAACCACTTATCCCAGCTGTACAAAACCCGAAACTGAACAGTTATTACACACACAGCTAAGATCAGGATGATTCGGTTTTGGACTCTTTGTTGGTTTAATTTGCTTATCTTTGTAATAATCGGTCTCATCTGCCAGGTAACCATTTGATAGCATCGTTATGCAATCTCATCTGCACTGTATGATTTTATATATTCATCTATTTATGTATGTAGATGTGTAAATACATGCATACACAGCACTTTTTGATATGCGTTCTCATCTGCAGCATATGATTTTATATATGCATCTATGAATACATGTAGACATATAAAAACATGCACACACAGCACGTTTCATTCTATTTTGAACAAAGCAGAATAAATTTCCTAAATCATTTTATTGCTAAGAAATCATAGTTTTGTCTTGAATAAAGTGGCTAAACGCTAATGTTTTCATAGAAACGATTCAGTGAAACTTCCTGAAAGGGAGTTAACACAGTTCTCTCCGTTACTCATTTATGTTCCTCTGCACAGCCATTTTTAGTGACTTTTTCATCTCTTATGAAGCTTTGCTGGTAGAAAATGGACTTTCCGCAGTGGGTTTGTTGGTATCTGGCAGGAGTGTTGCCAGACTGCTCTCTGGGTTGTTCCATGTGCAGACACATCTTTTGCTTTTGCTTAATTGTTTTCTGTTTCGCCCACTAAAGAAACAGTTCAGCACGAACCCAGGTGAGGGAGGCTTTCATTGTCACCCTCAGTGTCTGTCACATATCAAATCTTTAATTAGTATTTGCTGAATTAATAAATTGATTTTTTAAAAGAATTGTTAGAAACATGATGATTAAGTGTTCAAATTAATGGCTGGTCACTCATTTTCATTCCTGATGTGTATATCAGAGTTTCCCCATTAGAAACAGTGCTAAACCTAGGATAGAATTTGCTGTTTTCTTCTGGTCTTTCTCTTTTACATTTAGTTTGCCACAAGAAATGACTGGTCCATGTCGTGGAATGTTCGTACATGTTTTCCCCCTGGATTTCTTTCTGCCATGACATTTGTTGCTTGATTGTCCAATGTTGAATCATTTGTATGTTCCCCAGGTCAACATTTTTAGAGCATAATATTTTACTCAAATGTTACATTACATTTCTTATTGTATGAAGAATGTTTCCAATAACACATTGCTAAGGCTGTTTGATAACATTTATTAGTTTGCCTGGGGGTATATTTTTAATAAATTTTTTGATTACAATTATGCTTTTCTAATAAGTTGCCTTGACATCACATTCATAATGCAAAACACCTACAGTTCTGTATATTATTGGAACTGTATAATTATTAAAGTTAGACATAATTTATGGAGATACCATTTGGCCTTGGCTTTTCTAATTGTCAGACCTTAAATCTACATTGCAGTCAATCTAAGGCAATTGGCTTATACAAATTAACCATTTTTATTCTCAATTCTATTATTTTTTCTTTTGAAAATGTATTGATCTCAATACTTTCATACTTAACTTCACATATTTTAGTGTTGTCCATCTCTGTCAATTGTTTCTGTCTGTTCGCATTGTACTTTAGCACATCTTATTTCCATTTTATCTTCCCAGAGTGTTACAGAGATTTAATCTACTGAACTTCTCTTCAAAAACT
>NW_008337322.1:1245382-1259789 GCF_000622305.1 Nannospalax galili | reverse complement strand
GACTATAAGTATATATATATATATGTACATATATCAGAATTCCTTTACATCTGAATATTACAGAAGTCTGACCCAGTAAAAGTGCAAAGATGCCATTGTGTTCACACATATGACAATTCCATGTGTATTCTTGACAGAGTAATATATCCATGGCCATCATGGGGTCGCAAGTTTCTACGTGATTTCCTCACATGTGAAACTCAGCACAGTAGTTTTCAGGGTCATTGTGCAAAAGTCTTCAAGTGACAAACCTGTTAGACTTACTACAGTGAATGATTTTCTACTTTTAATTTTGTTGTAAAATGAAGATATATTACAAATAATGTGTGACATTTATTTGGGAATCAACAAAAGGCTTGAATTACGAGATTAAAGGGTATGGAGAGGGCAATTCCATTCTCCATCAGTAGAAGTAAGGTTTTATTGTTGAGAATTAACAGTACATGAAATTGGCTTTTCCTAAGTTCATATTTTTTGGGAAAAAAAAAAGGTAATGAAATACCTATAACCAGTATAGAGATTTTTTTATAAAGCTCTACCCAATAAACAGTTATTAAATTTATTTATTATAAAAATGAAAACAATAATACTTGTATCATCCCATGTCCTTCTGAGGTTTATTTCTGGAATGCTAGATATTCTCTTCTTCTGAAATCCCAGGAGATTATATTGAGCAATAAACCTCACATACCATTTTCACTAGCTGTGGTTTATTTTTGCTTGACTCCTCTAAGTTTTCTTCTTGTCTCCTTAGCAGAAGCACCTTGCTCTGTCTATAATGTACATAGTTCCTTATGCATAACTGAAGAAAGAGATCTCTTAGGCTCAGCAGTTCTAGGAAACTATAAACGTGTGACAATTTCTATAAAATAATTCCCTTTAATATAGTCAAACAGAACAGATGTAAACTTATGTTAAAATATTAAAATCGTGTTTTTTACTCTTCTTAATGCATAGGAATATAATACAATCTTCAAAATAAAATTCCAAATTATTTTTATAATGTCAGGGCTTCATTCTCTTTTTAAAATTTCATTTATTATTTTTATTTTATGTGTATGTGTATATTGCCTGCATGTGGGTAAGTGTACCCATGTCGTGCAGTGCCCGAGGAGGTCAGAAGAGGCTGTTGGATCCCCTGGAACTGGAGCTTTGGATAGTTGTTAGCTGCCATGTGGGTGCTGGGATTCGCGCCTGGGTCTTCTGGAAGAACAGCCAGTGTTCTTAACCACTGAGCCGTCTCTCCAGCCCCCAGTCCTTCATTCTTGACCATGGTCATTCAAAACTGAAGTTGAATCCTCACTGAAAATAAAGTAAATCAATTACATGTTCTTATGCGACAAGAACAGACAGGAAATAAGAGCAAAATAAGGGGTTGGGCCGCTCAGCCTTCTCTTCAAAATGTGTCTGCAGAGCAAAAGAAATCATGGAAAAAATATTCACAAACCACATTGGTGAGAGTGAAAACATTAGAGAATTTCAGAGCTCACACGTCATTTAATACAGTAGCATAAAAATAGATGATCTAGTTATAAAATTAGAAAGTATCTGAATATTCATTTTCCAGTAAAAGACAGAAATGGCTGAGAGATAATGAAAATTAGGTGAAATAGTTTTCAAATTGCATACAACATATTTTGATCATATTCAGATGCCCTCCTATACCTTGACCCCCCTTTCTAATTCCCCACTAAATTTCTGTACTCAAAGCCTCATCTCTACTGCCTAGGTTTCATAGTCCTGAAAGTTTCTATGAAAGCTACCCGAAGAGTAAACTTATCATGAAACTCACTCAGCTGTGAATCCCTTGAGCTACAACAACTGTCCTGAAAGAGATGCCTGTTGTGCAGTAGTGGTACAAATAACATAAGAGTAACCAACTACCTTCTAATTGGATTTCAGGTCCGCTACATAGGATGATACCCGACACTGATATCAGGCCTAGGAACTTGAGGTTAAGCAGCCCATAGGCCCAGGCGAGAGTCCAATACAGCCATTCTGTTAAATAGATATAGCGTTAAACTGACTCCTGATGATTTATTGTTAAACCCATAGATTAATGCACCTCTCAACTCTCAGCAGAGAAGATTTCTTATACAGCAGATGGTGATTAACACAGACCCACAACTGCCAAATTTGCAGAGAATAAGAGGCTTCAGAGGTAAAAAGTCTTTAATCATGCCAAAGAAACCACAGCAAAATGTCCTCTCATGACCCTCGAGGTGCTGCTAGCAATGTGGAGAGAGGGAGCCAGGAATCCTTTGCTCACTGTTGGTGGGAAGCCAAACTTCTGCAGTCTTATGAAAGGCAGCATGGGTTTTCCTCAAATAAAGTAAGATCAACAAAGGATCAAGCGGGTTATTTCTGGATATAAACACAAAAATGTAAGCAACTGTTTTGTGATGATATCTGCACCTCCACTTTCAACGTAGTAAAGAGATGGACTCAACAAATTAGTTCATAACAGATGAACTAATAGAGACTGTGACTTGAGCACCAGCGCTCACTCGCAAATATACCAAAACATACTGCACACATATACCATATGTACCACACATGCACATAAAAACGCTCCACACATATACACTATATACATGCACAAAACCTATAAACAAACACAAAACCCACATACCATACACACACCACATAAACACACATATACACTGAATGCATACATATAACACACGCCATCCACACATACATCATATACAAATACATCACACATGCGTACTACCTAGCGTATATATACACTGCACACACAATACACACCACATACACAAACACACCACATATACCCTAAATACACACACATACCATATACTATGCACACATACATCATGAGCCAATACATCACATATGTACACTACATACCATATACACATATGCACACCACACACACAAACACATCACACATATACATCACATATACACCAAGCATGGACACATACCATATATAAAACACACACACATCACATAGACACATCACAAACAGGCCATGTTCTATGAATACATGCCACATACCATACCTGCATGCATGACATACATACTACATAAGCACGCACCATACACAGATAAATCACAATACACATCACATACACACAAATACACATATCACATATACCACATGCCACACACACATGCACACACACATGCACACACATTACACACACCACACACATATCTATTAGTCAGAAAAATGGAAGAAATTTTTCTATCTGCAGCTGCACTGAGGGACCCAACAATCATTAACTAAGAGGGAGTCAGACAAAAAAGACAAAGACTACGTGATCTAAATCACGTGGACTGTAAGAACATGGGACTCGGAAGCCAGAGGCTGAGTGGCGGCTGCTTCTGACTCAGAGGGGAAGTTTGAGGGAATCAGTAAGGAACATGGACTTGGATCTGAAAATGGGCGTATGTGGCTACCTAATGCACAACATGGCTACTGTCAGCAATAAACTGCAGTTTTAGTTGCAATTTGCCAACAGAGTAGATTTTAGTTATCATATACACAGAAAATGTCAATTGTGTGTGGTGATTGGTATGTCAGGTAATTTCATTTCTCAAATCACTTCAAAATGTTTATATATAAAATAGCTCATTGGCAATCGTAAATGTATATGATATTTCTTTTCAATTATACCTCAATAAAACATCAAAAATCATGGCAGAGCAAAATGTTATGCTCAGTAAAAGTGCCCAATTAAGAGTCACCAAGAATTCTCTATTCCATAAATGCAAGCAAACTAGAAAAATGACAATAAAGTCATCTGGAATTGTGAAAATTATCCAAAGGCTTTAGCAATTTCAGAAGTAATTATTCAATAAAAATTGCCAGTTCTTGCTAAGAACAGTGACACACACTCCCCACACACAGTGTGTAAGCTCTTAATGCGCAATGAACTTTGTTTCTAACTCTCTCCTTCCTCAGCCAGCTCGCATAGGCTTGAAAACCAGGAGGCTAAAGTACTCAGCCTAACTGCTACCAGAGAGGAAGAGTGTGCTGGAAACTTCTCCAAGTTCTATCCCAGACAGCATTAGGCAACTTTCCCAGTGCATCCTTGAAATTCCCTACTAGTCGAAATCCTCAGTGGCCAGGCTTTTCTTTCACTGGAAAAGGAGCTCTCTCAATATTAAATGCCATTTCCCCTCTTCTCCAGGGTGTTTGCCAAATAAGGAAAAAGTAACTGACGCTCTTTGCTGCTACCTGACCCGGTAGGTAAGAGTGTGAGCCAACCTTGGGTGAATACATATCTAAAAGGAAAAATTACAAGTTGTCCTCAAGAACTTTGAAGAAGTCCATTTCGTTTCTGGGTGCATGGAGCCCATGTAGTGTGTAGGTTTCAGGATTGCCCTGAGCTCTGGACATGCTCATGAAATCTCTGAGTACCCCTTCATCTTGACTTCTATTGATAATAAAATTTTAGAATTGAAGGTAAATGCAGAGTTGCGAGCTCCCTGGGTGTTAAAGATCTGTCCCCAAACAGAGTCCTTCAGCAAGTACAGAAGACTTATTTTCTGGTGCTTATTGAAATCTTCTTTCGAATTGTGGTTGAACAGAAGCTAACCAAGATTTTAGTGGCTCCATGACAAAGACTGAATTTCAAAGAGCGGGATCAGAAAAGTTGCTAAGCAACAATACCAACCCCAATCTATAAAAGCACTAGTAATACAAAACTGAGGGGATGGGTTGGAACTTAAGATTTGCAAGAGTTATGTGGAACATGTGAAGGAAAAAAAGGGATGACCGATTCCCAGAAAACACAAATACAAAGCAAAACTGATTGAGTCTGCAGAGATCTTGTGCATGCTGACACGGTTACTGCAAGTTCATATGAACAAGGTCCGTAGGTCTGGAAGACTGTTTCTTGAGAAAGACCAAGTGTTGATATTGCTCATGAAGGCTTTCTGTGATTGAGGTCTGTCCAAAGAAGTAAAGCAGGCCATGCCATAAAAGGAAGGAGCAGTCATATTTAGTATGTCTACCAGACAAGAGCTGCAAACAAGAAATCATCCATTGCTTTACAAGGAAACTTAAGTGGAGCTGAAAACGTTAACATAAAAAATCCAAAGAAGTTCGACAAGAGATTTAAGTGGATTGAAGAATGTATATAGGATCTAAATGTGAGTGAATTGAGAATGTCCTGTTTGAGAGAAAGTCAAGCATAAATGAGCAGCCTTGGGGATCTGAGGTATGCCACCAAGTCTTCTAAAATTATACTGCAGTCATCCAAGAAGAGGAGAGGAGCAAAGTCGTTCTGAAGAACTTTGATGTGAAGTAGAATCCGCTTCACATGAGAAGCTTAAGGAACTCCACCAGGGATGTACCCTACAAGTCCCCCATCGAGTAGCTCCATAATTGACATGAAAAGATGTATACAATGAGAAACTCTCAGAACAAATGTAAGTAAGCAAATTACCTCATTTTAATAAGCTTAACATCTCCTTGGTGTTCAGAAACCGTGGAATGCAGAGTTCAGTGAAACCAACACTCCAAGTACTGAAAAACATTTAAAGGGTTAAAAGGAGAGGCACACACAGGGGAATGGAGCAGCCTGGAGAGTGGAATGCGCTCTGCTTGCTGGGGAGGAATGAGCTACATTGGGAGCGCTTTGCTGTTCTCAGTGTGAGGAAACACTAAGGTGCTTGTTATTAAGGAAACAAGGCATTTCGCTCTAGAATACCTTTTACCTTTGCTTATCACAAGACCAAGAATACATTGATTTTTATTTTATATTGCTTTTGACAATCCTGGAGCCTGTGAGTTCAAGCAATTCAAACCCAGAATTGTGTTTTATTTGCCAAAACAGAATCATCATATAAACACATTCAATGTTTATCGAGTTTCCTAATTTTGTCAAACAGAACATAATTCAAATCATTGACTCTTTAAAAATTCATAGTCAGTTTACACTGTCCATGGAGTATTCTTTCAACTGAGATTTGATTTCCACCTCGACAGCATAGTTATTCTTATATCCCCATCAGTTATAGTGTCAAGCATCTCCTCTAATTCCCTTCTTCATGGTTAGTTCAGGGGAAGCACACTTGTCCCCTGTACGTAATCTCAAATGGTGCGTAGTTTATCAAAGCATTTCCCTGTATTTTGATTCATTACTCAAACTCATTTGTAATCCATTCTTATTTTCTGAGTAGGATTTCCAAAGGTATGCTACACTGTGTGAAGGGAAATGACATTTAATCTGTAGACCCCACTCCTCTTTAGGAAGAACTGTGTTAGAGTTGCTGTTCCATGCTCAATTAATTTTTAGTTTATGTGTTTTCACAACAGGAGTCGTATCTAGCCAGGGACACAACGTAATCAGTAGAGTGCTTAACTAACATGCACAAAATCTGGAGTAAGCACCCCAGTACTACACAAACTGATCATGGTAGCACATTCCTAAAACTCCAGAAAGATTGGGATTTCAAGGTCATCCTCTGTTACACAAGGACTTTGAGGCCAGTCTGGGATATAGGATTGCCCAGTCTTTGTAATAATAATGAGAAGAATTACATCTACATTAATCAAAACAGGTGGCTTAGTTGCCAACATAACAAGAGTGTTAGGGACCTTCAGGGGGTCTACAGTAGTTGGTGGAATGTCTTCAGGGCATCTAGACACAAGTACGTGGTGCTTAGCACTTAAAGGGGGAATCACAGCAAGTGAGAATCACAGATACCAGGAAGCCGCTTTCTAACTGACATAAAGATAAGTTCCCTATAGGAGATAAAGGTGAGGCTGAAATGTTAGTGATCTAACCAGGCCAGCTGTGGAGAATGCATTGTTGTAAGTATTTATTACTACCACTTCCAGCATCTTGAACTATTTTAAAGTCCAGAGCAAAGGCTACTTTGCATCCAAACTTACAAATAAATATGTCTCTGTTGGGCATAATATTGATAGGGAGCTCAGGTTCCCTGGTGCTGGGGTGACCATAAGAAGGGATACCTTTAACAAAGGAAGGAACTGTTCCTTCTTAATTATGGGGAGGGGAAAGCAGTGATCGTTAGCACATGAGACAAGTGTTTGGTCTATTGGCTCTAAAATGCCAGCGATTCCCTCAGTTTGCAAGCCAGGAACAAGGGAAGCACTAGGCAGATCTGCTAGGGTTACTCAACCCCAGAAACAAATCAGAACAGGAACAGAGAGGGATTCTGGGTGACTATTTCATTCAGATATTGACTAAGATAAAGAATTGAAAAAAGCTGTTTGAAAAGCACTCTGTGTTCCAAGGAGGATTATTCTTGGTTCACACAGTTCCGACGGTATCCATTTATGAAAGTACACATATATGGACACATTCAGTAATGTCTGATTTTTTTCAAGACTAAAATACATAATCTCTCAGGAAGAAATATTCCCCCAAATTCCTGCACTTCTACCAAAATGAGCAGGCTAACTACTACTTCCAAGGCTTAAAGCAGTGCATCTATAGGATCATTTTCCTTAAAGACCATCACTATTTATTCTTATGAACTCACTTATAGACAGTGGCAAGTCATAGGCATTAGGTTTATGAAACTGATATTCAGTGGAATGAGGAGGCAGCCCAAACCAGAGTCTTCTGTATTACTGGAACAGGCAGACTGTTATCTAAACGCTAAGTAGGTTCTGTAATCCATGATACCAGAGACAGCAGGACATCTCTAGAGAAAGAGGGCTACAGCGCAGTTCTCAGTGAGGAGCACCCTCGTGATTCACGCAGCTGACATGGCCCAAGCCCTGACTTCCCTTCCTACAGTGGGACAGAGGTGTAGTCTAAGAAACAATGCCAACAAGGCATGGGAATGGACTCAGATGAAATCTTGTGGCTTTCAAGGTCTTCATAGTTATACAGAAACAGACACTGCTGAGCAGTCGTAGCCCCGTTATTTCAGCACTGAGTTTCACACACTGGGTGCTCATCCCCCATGCCCTTCCATGTCTCCTCCCTGACTATCTCATACCTCTTCTTGCTTCTACATTTGCCAATTTGATGGTCAGCGACATTCATCCATGAAAGGACCCTCCGGCTCATGCTCCTCTTTCAGGCGACATAGTAAACCGTGATCGACTGAGGTGAATGCTTTGCATTTCCCAAAGTCAATTTCAGTGTTAAGTACAGAAACTAATTCTGCGGTAACATCAGCATCTTCGCCCTTTGCTTCAGATAGCCTCGGCCAAAAGGAAGTTGGAAGTGCACTCATCAGTAGGCTTTGCTTATATACCGCCTCCTCTCTTTTAGCCTGGCCTAAATAGGTCCCAAACATGCCCACGGCACGGACTCTGCTCTGTGGCAAGGTTTTCTGCTATTTGGGTACACCTCTACAAGTACGGCTGTGAGATCTTATTTTCTTCTTTTCTTAAAAATTTTATTGAGTTTTCGTGCATTTGGTATAACACATCTTAATCAAATTTAGACTCGCTCCCAGTCCCTCATAGCCCCCTCCCTGTCCCTCATAGCCCCCTCCCTGTCCCTCATAGCCCCCTACCCCTTCAGGTTTCAGGTATTATGTCATGTATGTTGAGTCCTACCCAGCCCAGCAGTTGTATCAGGTCTCCCTTGGTGCAAATTCATCCCCTTGAGTCTACTCCGTCGATCTAGAGTCATTACCTTAGAGAAGATCCTATTCTCTGTCACCCCACAGTAATCATTTGCCAATAGTTTCCTGGCTAGGGTTTGATTGAGTCAGCACGGGTCTTGGTGGTTTTTTCTCCCCTCTATGCTGGGTGGTTTTTTTGATTGAGTCAGCACGGGTCTTGGTGGTTTTTTCTCCCCTCTATGCTGGGTGGTTTTTCTGATTGAGTCAGCACGGGTCTTGTACGTGATGTCAGCATTGCTGCAAGTTCATATGAATAAGTTTCCAGTGCTCTGAAAGCCTCTGTTTCCTTATGATGATGCACCAGCCCTGACTCTTACAGTCTTTCCACAACCTCTTCTGCAATGGTCAGCACGGGTCTTGGTGGTTTTTTCTCCCCTCTATGCTGGGTGGTTTTTCTGATTGAGTCAGCACGGGTCTTGTACGTGATGTCAGCATTGCTGCAAGTTCATATGAATAAGTTTCCAGTGCTCTGAAAGCCTCTGTTTCCTTATGATGATGCACCAGCCCTGACTCTTACAGTCTTTCCACAACCTCTTCTGCAATGGTCCCTGAGCCATGGGTGGGTGAGATTTAATATAGGAGTCCTAACCAAGGTCACGTACTCTGCGGTCTCTTGTTTTCTTATTCTCTAAACTTAGTTGTTGACCTTCTGTGAGATCTTTTTAAAAATTTTTAATTGACTTTTTGGGTATTTCATACAGAACATCTTAATTATCTTTATGCCCCCTTCCCCACTGGCACCCTCTCATACCCCCCCACTGGAATTCATACATTCTGTCATTTGTGTTAAGGCCTATTGTATCAAGTTAGTGCACACAGATGTCCCTCAGTGCAAGTTCATCCGCTGAGGTCTAGTCACTCTATCTAGAGTCCTCCCTTTAAGAAGATCAGCTCTTCCTTACCCAGAAGCAATCAACTGCCAATAATTCTTCAACTAAGATTGGGGCCTGCTTTTTGTTTGCACAGTTCTGTGCTTGGTTTTTTTTCTGCTTGAGTTTTCTTGGGTCTTCTGCATGCTGACATCGTTCCTGTAGGTTCCTATTAGCAAGGTTCCAGGAGCCTGTAGGACTCTTATTTCCATATCATGCATTTTCCCCATGGCTCTTATAATCTTTCTCCTCCACCCCCTCTGCAATCATTCCTGAGCCCTGGGTGGGTGGATTTTAATATAGGAGTTCTGACCACGGACCCACACTCTGTAGACTCTTATTCTCTGTGCTTCAACCATTTGTGACCTTTTGTGTTCCTGGTCCTCTGTTGCATGATGGAGCTTCATTGATGAGAGCCAAAAGGTGCATTAGTGTTCTCTTCAGCCCTTGTTATATGTTCCGTGAGACTTAGGTGTAGAGGTTGTATCGTGGATGTGCCACTGAGGCTTGGGCAAGTCACAGATAGTCTCTGTACATGATCAGTTATAGAACTCTATAGTAATCTCTGTCTGGGGAACAAGATTTTTTAATGGATGGTGACTGGGATACTTGTCTGTAAATTTAAAGATCCATATTTTGCACATAGTAAAACATTACATTTGTCTAGGGATGTGACAGCCTTGGGGTTTTCTCTAAGGTCCATGATCTCTCCAACTATGTGTATTTGGTTAGGTTTCCAGTATCACACATGAGTTTCTGTCCATTGAGTGTGCTTTAAGTCCAACTAGGTAGCTGTTGATTACCTCCAAGACAAAAGTCCCACTGTTGTACCAGTGTGCAGTGTGGTGGTCACTGATGTAGTTGTTAGGACTTGAAGTTGGGGTTGGACCATCAATTGATGTTCTCCCTTACCAGCTTGAGTAGTGCTCTCCGAAGCTATGGGAGCTGAGATCTTTTTGAACAACTGACAGATTAGCTTCCACATCTTGTGGTAAGTTTCATGCAGAGGTGATTAAAATACGCCTCACTTGTTTTATCCAACAAATGTTCCTAACTTGCAAATCATTGTGTCAATACAGTACACTTTATTGATGCATGAGATAACCCTAAAACCCTTAGCAACACAGAGGGTAGTGAAAGGGAAACAGACACTGTGCAAACTTTGAAAATCTGCCTGTCTGTAAAACTGAAATTAATATCAAGGGTATTAGGGAAGAAATCACTTCACTTACTTCTGAAAGTTAGGCCTGCTTTGTCAAACTGACTTACATTAAATGTGAAAATTTGTTTGATTTCCAGTGATTATGTGTAAGATATAAATGTATCAGATACACAACAACATTTATTATAATATGTAAGGGAACAGGGGCTAGTATTATGTTCCCACTTCTCATTTGAGGGCTTCTAGGAGGGCACTTGGGGTGGGTTGGGGTAGAGTCAGAGCACTTTCAGTCAACAGTTTACCTAACGATGAGAAGTTTAATCACCAGGCATCCCTTAAATACACTCAACACAGGAGTGGGATTGTTCACTGCCTTATAATTTATAGGGTTTTTGTTTTTGGTTACATAAGGGAAGTGCATTTTTATGAGATAAAGACACTCTTTTATAATGTCAAAATGTATTGCATTATTGTTTAGAAAATGATACTTCAATTTGGTTTGGAAACCTAAAATCAATGAAGTGGAAACGATACCAAGTCCATTTTTCAACCTTCCGTTTCTGCCTCTTTTTCTTGAAAAGTTCATCTCTTTGCAGTCAGTAATGAGCATGGTACTGCCCAATGCTGCCTTCCAATTCTTTCTAAGTGTTTAAATCTTATATTTAGTATATCTGTGGAGAGGAACTTCAAACAGAATTAAAGTAAGTAGTTACTATTCCAAACAGACATATGGAAATTTAAAAAAAAAAGATGTTGGAAATAAAGTTTGGAACCCCTCCCTGCTGTTCTACATTAGGTGGTAATATAAAAGTAATTCAATCTCCACTCAGACAGTACCTGAGATAACTCTGCGGATAAGCTGTTCCGTCAAAGGCGATTACAGGAAATTAAGCTCACAAACAGCGGAACACTCTTCTAACTGTAAAGTTTATCAGCTCACTAGCAGAGAATCATTTTCTGAGACAGCTCTGTGCTGCCATCTGTTTCACCCTGTCTTCAGAAGGCAGCCGATTCCCTTCTAAGCAAGTCCCAGAGGTCCCGTCTCTGTTTATCCATCTTCTCGTTGCAGGGAACACATTTATCATACGCTTAACAAAGACAATCAAAGATGCCGGCTTATTCTGAAGAGCTGTGAACTCTTATCAGTCAGGAGGAAAAGGACACACTCCCTCCACTGGGAGTCCCCAGTGCTCATTGTGACTGTAGGTCAGCCAGAGGAAAGAGCCTGCTTTCAGATGGGATCCAGTGTTGTAGAAGACAGCTCCCACAGAGACCACGTTGGAGAAGTCAGAGGCAGTCAGGATTTCATTTGCTCTCCTCTCTCCTCTAAGAAAGGGATTTGCAGACACGTTTCCCTGGGAGCTCTGTCCAAGGTAGCTTTGACAGATGTTATCTGAGACAGTGAGAGGGCCGAGTGCTCAGGTGAGAAGCGTGGTACTTCATACTGATGGGAAGCATCCTTGAGCCATTCCTGCAGAGGACTTCTGCTCTACCAAATGATGAACATTCTTCGTAGTTCCATCTACTCCTTCCAGATCAGTTTAATTAGAAACATTTCATGGATTGTGGAGTTCTTTTGAGAAACAGAAGCCAAGCTATATAAGGAATAATATTATGAACCCACAAATAAAAAGAATTGATGCCTTTAGATAATTAGTAGACTGATGCCCTAAGTGCTCTACTCAGCAGCTCCATAATGTTGACTGCATTTGTGGTGTGCGTGCATGTGTGTGTGTGTGTGTGTATGGGGTAGTAGACATATACATGCATGTGTGTGCATTTATGTGGAGACCTTGGGCTCCTTCCTCAATGACTCTCCACTCTCCACCTTATTTTTATCTTTGGTGCAGAGATTTCTAAACAGGCTGGAGTGGGTTCCCATGGAGAAACAGGGATCCATCCTTCTCTGCTATCCCAGTGTTAGCTTTGCAGATGAGCAGCAACAGACCTGATGCCTTGGGTTTTGTTTGCACGTGGGTGCTTGGGATTGAACTGAGGTCCCCCTGCTGTGTGATAAGCACTTTGTTGACTGAGTTGTCTCCCCACCTTATTTCATAAACATATCGGTTATTTGAGAATATCATATTCACTCTCCTCCTCCAAGTCATCCTGCGTCCATTCCCCACTTCCTTACCAGCCCAGTTGTGTGTCCTTTTTTGTAAAACCCATCCAGTCTAATTTGTGCTGTGCATAGTCTCCTGATGATGGGGTCAGTGTGCAGTATTTTTTTTGGCATTAATAATACTCGTTTGAATATTCTTTCCTGCTCACACTGACTTAGCTTGTCTGTGTAACCTCAGGAGTGGGTGTTCTCTAATGTCCTTACTTCTTCTGACCCCTCACATTGCAGGACCCTACTTTCACAATAACTGCCTTGCTATGAACATTATATTCTAGTATTTACAATACTAATTTTCCAATACTGTAAATTTTGCAATAGGTCAAATAATATATCATGTGCAGCTATGAAACACGAAGTGAGTAAAATCGCACTAGCAAAAGTGAGTCTTATTCATAAAAACACTGCATTTTATTATTCCTCAGCTACAGAAACGACACTATTGTGTAGAAGACAAGTGCTGAGGGTTTTTAAATCACTCTTGTAGGAGGCTTCTTTCATGTTCCATGTGTTAGACTACCAATGTGCAGTCACCTACCTACAGGCAGTGATTGGCTACTGTCTTTCCTGTCATCAACATCTGCCCCCTTTCCATGACTGTAGACCAACAGCTCCTTCAGAGATGTTTGATATGTCCCTCTGGGGAGACACTAAGTTTGCGTTTATTTCCCTGCTTTCCCTAATTCAGAGAAAGCAAACCATTCCCACTTGGCACCTCTAACATGACTGTGTGGTGCATGGTAATTTAAATAAACCTAGCAAGCATTCAATGAGCCTTTGTTCTTACAAGGAACTTTGCTACATAATTTATACATAATCTTTATTTTAATACAACACTTGGGAGGCAGAGGCAGGTGGATCTTTGTGAGTTCGAGACCAGCCTGGTCTACGTAGTGAGTTCCAGGACAGCTGGGGCTACAGGGAGACCCTGTATCAAAAAGACAAAAAAAAGTTACATCAAAATATAAAATACTTATTTTATTACAAACTCAGAACATTTTTATTCTGTGAATGAGTGTAGAGAACACATCATTGACCCACTTGTAGATAGTGTGAGCCAGGACACCATGGTCAGTAGGTAAGTCAAGCACTTGACATGAGGAAGAGCTGTTGATAGTGAGGGGGTGGCTGGCTGTCCTCAGGTGTCAGCCATCAAGTCTCTCAAAGAACTGATGAACTGAAGGAAATGTTAACCAAGGAGGTTGTCAATCCTATGAACCGAGCCACGATTGAAGGCCTTAAAGTCACTTCAGGAGGGCTGTATCAGGACAGTTGGTTGGCAAGGCACTTGTCTAGCATGTGCAAAGACCTAGGTTCAAGCTCCAATACCACACACATACACACACACACACACACACACACACACACACACACACACAGGCACAACTAACATGCAAGATTTTAGGTTCAGTCTCCAATCCCTGCGCCCTCAAACACAGAGTCACTATTGCTACTTTTAAAGTCACTTAGTCATGCTTTAAAGAGGTACAAAGCTGTTGACACGGAAATCTATTATACAAAGTTCCCCATTAATCATTCATACATTAGGTGAATATATACGGTTGTTGTGTGAGTTTACGATGTGCTTCTGCATTTATCTATGCAATGTCCATAGCACAGGCATTTATTTGCCCCTCCTACTACTTTTTTGGATGCTTTAGGTTACGTTTT
>NW_008337322.1:1244003-1245324 GCF_000622305.1 Nannospalax galili | reverse complement strand
ATTTATATATGACATATATTTATACTTTATATAAAATGTTATGGCATAATATACATTAGGATATCATATTAATGAATAAATATAAAATGTTTGTTAATGAATAAGCATCTGCACCTGGATACAGACATAATTTGAAATAGCACTTAACAGTTCCAATGGGGGAAACAATTGGAGTCTGTTCATTGGCTGAAGGGAATTGCTGTTAGTCCAGGTTCTTCATGTCGGGAAAGTGGGAGAAACTTTGATCAGAGATAACTCTGATTTTCAAAATGTGCAGTTGTCATCACACATTGGAAAATGAAGAAGGCCTTTATGCAGTATGGCAAATGGTCCTGAAAGCACTCTGCCCAGGCGGTTCAGTCATGCTGCCAAAGGCAACATGAAGCTGCTGGACCAAGGTCACTCCATCAGAGGGCACTTCTCTCTTGGTCATCTCTACCAAGAGCAGGCACGGAAGCAGAAGTCAAGCACTCTCTGAGAAGATAGCTCTCAATAAAGTTTTCTTTGTGAGAAGTGACTTTTCCAAGTGACTTCCATCCAAACAACTGGCATGTAGCACATTTTGAAGATGGATAGTCAGCTATGCACCCACAGCTGTGAGAGTCCGGCACAGGCTCTCCAGCAGGAAGACAGATACTGTCATTTTGGGGGAATGGATCACCCACAGATGTTCTGAGGAGGAGGACTGTGTATGTCCTTAGGCAAGTTCATCAAAATCATCCTTAGCCTATAGGCACAGAAAGAACCAGAATCCCCACCCAACCTGCATACCAGATTATCTGGCATACATCCATAACACCACTTCTTCATCGTCTAGTGGAAAATAAATTGTCTGAGATGAGACTCTTTGGTCCTGGAGCAGATGGTGCAGCTCAGCACCTTGTGAGGGAAACCCAACACACCTGGCTTTCTGAACACTGAAGTTGCTTCAGAAAATCTTAGCTCCATAGAAAGCTAACATCTGCTTTTCCATTCAAATTATTTCAGATCTGGAGTTACTGTTGGCTTATGGGAAATGTTTTGTTTCCTGCACAGTCTTCCAAGACTATACAAAACCTGCTACAAGCAAGTGCCCAAGCCTGACATTACCTTTGGGTGTGCCAAGGTGGACGTGCTGTCACAAAGGAACAGCATCATGAGCAAAGGGCTGAGTGCTAAAAGATATTGCATAAGTGCCCAGACAGTGAGGGGTCCACAGGTCATCTTGGTTACCAACTTCTTATGGACAGAGGCAACATTCTAATAAGAGTGAGCAGAGGTCAGTTACCTGTCTACTGACTAGAAAGGACGTATTTACATGCTGAACTCATCAGCATCTGAG